>NC_090750.1:44043035-44055535 GCF_036898095.1 Palaemon carinicauda | reverse complement strand
ATGAGGGAAATAGAAGCAAGGAAAATCGCGAGACGAGAAGAAAGAAAGCGAAGACGGGAAGAAAAAGAGAGAAGACAGGAAGAAAAATAGATAGAAGAAGCGAGACACGCAAGGGAATTGGAGCTGTTGAATGCTCGTGCAAAGTTGGCAACACAGACAGAGATTACCCCGTCTATGCAGGATTCCATGTTTAATGTGACGATCGGCCGGTGGTTAATTCCAAAGTTCACAGAAGAGGCAGCCAATGAGTTCTTCGATCATTTTAAAACGGTCGCATCGACGATAGAATGTATCTCATATGACTAGTCACGTTGCTTGGTAATGTTATGTGTAAGCTCGAATAACCTTTTTAAAACCTATATATATATATATATATATATATATATATATATATATATATATATATAAATATATATATATATATATATATATATATATATATATATATATATATAAAATTAGTGCTATATGGATCCTGGACTGTCATCCTTGAAATTATCCGGAAAACTGAAGACGTCTTGGTTAAAGGCATATATGTATATATATATATATATATATATATATATATATATATGTATATATATATATATATATATATATTTATATATATATATATATATATATATATATGATATATATACATATATATTTATATATATATGAATATATATATATATATATATATATATATATATATATATATATATATATATATATATATATACAGTATATTGTGGTCAGCTTATCTAGTAAATTGTAAAGCCCTGCCGAGAGCCCTGCCATGAAGCTTCTTAACAAAATTACTAAGTTACTCAACTATTGTTAACACAACTCTGGCGTAACTTTTCAACCTACAGTATATACAATATAGCTTTCAATATAGGTACCAACAATATGAAGTTGACAAGCCAAAGGGGAGAGAGAGAGAGAGAGAGAGAGAGAGAGAGAGAGAGAGAGAGAGAGAGAGAAAGAGAGATGGACATAGTTTAGTTCCTTAGGTTTGATGAAAAACGAAGGTGAGAAAGAAAAATGTCTAAATCTATAACTTCCATCATATATTTTATATCAGTCTTTATAATTCATTCTAATTATCCTCACCATCATCAGCAGCCGTTGATAGTTCGCCGCAAGACATAGGATTTCCCATAGTCTATAAATGCCGTTCATAATGGCTTGATTTTACCCATTCGTTGGATAATTATATGAATTTGGTCAATTGTTGCATACCTGCTTCTATAGCCTCCCAGCTCTCAAAGTTGATTAAAGTCTAGTTGTCTTTCCATTCAGCCTAATTTGATTCCTGTAAATATTTTATATATTACGGGGAGTAAACATATCTGTCGGTAACTGTTTAGGTCTTTTGTTTCTCCCTTTTAGTTTATTAGTATAACGATACATTATTTCAATCTGTAGGTATAGAAAATTTTGCAGACATTTGGTATAATTTTCAACGATTTTACTACTATGAAATCTTCTCTATATATTATCAAATCAATTGTTAGGTCACTTTCTGCTTCTTTGCGCCTTTAATGCATTTAAATGATTATTCTCTTCTACTGTTACGTTTGTTACCGGCTTGTGTTTCATTATTTCTATAATAATAGCAATTTTCTTCACTCAATCTTAATTGTTGATATATCTCCTTTTTTTATAATTTAAAGCAAATATCTGTTGGCACCTTGTCCCAAGCCTTCTTTTCATCAAGTTGATGAAACAACCGTTGATATAAAGTGCAAACTTAAAAGTATCACAAATATCTTTTTATCAAATATACAACCTTTTTAACTTTACCCTGCTAAACACACACACACGCACACACACACACACAGAGAGAGAGAGAGAGAGAGAGAGAGAGAGAGAGAGAGAGAGAGAGAGAGAGAGAGAGGGAGAGAGTTATGGCCATTGCAATATTTATTTTTGCATCATTACAGGACTTATTATTAACTAAAAGGGTCACATTAAGGATGAAAATATGAAGCAATTAATTCTACAGGACTATAATAAAGGACACCAAAGTAAATGTGTCATAATATTTCTCTAGAAATAGGAAGAATGTTTCAGCTCTAGCTGGAGAATTTCGCTAGAATCGTTTAACGAGGGATTAAACAACAGGATTGATGGAGCGGTTTGGAAACCCTTCCCCACCAGCCAGACTTTTTACTTTCTTGGCCAGGAAAAAAGTAGTTGAGGAGGGTTAAGGTTACAGGTATGTATGTCTAAGAGCAAAAAACTAATTTTTCTACGAATTAGTAATATGTTCTTATGTTGTGATCACGCATTCACATATCTTGCTCTCGTTTGATAGAGTATGCAGTCGTTGTTTGTAACCCCCGGTCTGACGGCAACCATTAAGATTCCAGCCTTTTGTGTTTACACTTGGCGTAGGCAAGATCCCGTTAGTGGCTAGTTTGACTTGTGAGTAGGTAAATTATTATGATATTGAACGTTGAGGCGAACTTATCATACCCAACATTTTGACAGGTCTTATTTTTTATTGTCATAATAAAAATCTCAACATGAATATCTTTTTAACCTGTACTATGATATTTTAATCAAGACGTAAATATGTTAGGTGTGGTCACTGATAATGATAAAATTGCTGGTAGCTTTCGGGATGAGGAGACCTGGTGGCTTTGGTTGCCACTGACGTTTATTTCTTTCAATCATTGAGAGCATTTAACTTTTTGTCTTATCTCCACAAGAAATGATTTAAACGTTCCCAACATTATGTATTTTTTATGTTATAGTACAGGGGTTCTTGACCGGGGTGCTCGCACCCATAGTGGGTGCGAGCCTGGTTTCTAAAAGGTGCGAGGATACCTGTGAAATATTGAAGAAAATATATGTTTTTACCTACGCTTTATATTTTTTCGCAGCCGGGGTTTGAATCATCGATTGTTTCAGTCACTTTGTGAGCAAGTAGGCCAGGAACACACTGTGCTTTTGTACCATACTGAAGTGAGGTGACTGTCACGTGGTCGTGTGCTATCTCGTGTGTTTGAACTGACAGGAGAAATTCACCATTTTCTCCATGAACAGGTACAAGAACTGGCCATACATTTCAATGACCCTAATTTTGTTCAGATGCTTGCCTACTTGGCTGATGTGTTTTCAGCACTCAATGAACTCAATCTCTCTCTGCAGGGAAGGGGACTTAACATTGTGGCTGCAAGCGAGAAATTGGCTGCATTCAAGGAAAAACTAGTCTTTTGGATAAAGCGTGTGAAGATGGGGAATTTGGTAAATTTCGCCTGCCTGGAAGAGACAGTCACAGAAAATTCTACCCTGCCTCCAACCTTTGTTGCAAAAATTGTTGAACATATGCAGTTGCTGTGCATTTCCTTTGATGGTTACTTCTCATGTGGAGAGTTACAAACTCGTAATAACTGGATCTTGAACCCTTTCATGCAGAATTGGGATGATGATGATGATGGCAGCATCAGGGAGGACCTCATCGACATGAGACACAATCGTGGAAACCAAATAGAGTTCACCAATAGTCAGCTGGACCACTTTTGGGCTTCTCAGCTGGAAGCATACCCTGCAATAGCAACGAAAACACTCAAAGTGCTGGTATCTTTTGCATCTACTTACTTGTGTGAGTAAGGATTTTCTTGTCTTCACATCAAAACGAAAAGCAGAAATCGGCTGAATTCTGAACATGACATGCGAGTAGCACTCAGTACTAAGACACTAAGATTTGATACCATTATGGCGAAAATACAGCAACAATAAAGTCACTAGGTTTACAGTGCAGTACGGGCAAAATATAATGTAATTTAGAACCAAATAAAGAAAAATATTCTTGCTGATACATACTCATAATTTTTTCTCTTGAAAGAACTTTAAGCTGTATGAATGAATATTGAATAAAAAAAAAAAGTTTTATTGTTACATCAAATTTGTATTTTTAGCTTTTTCATATATTCAGAATCCAGGGGGGTGTGAGAACTGACTGCTGATTTGAAAAGGGTGCGAACACTGAAAAAGGTTAAGAACCACTGTTATAGTAGAAGATTTTTTTTTCTTTTCAAATAAATATCCGATTTCATTAATCTACAAGCTTCAATGATAATTACAACCAATTTTGCTTAAATAATTATCCGTTTGACATTATTTTACTTTTAAAAATGTAAAGAGAAAAAATCTTCTAAAACTTTATGGCAAACGAAAAATAAATGTCCTCTCTCTCTCTCTCTCTCTCTCTCTCTCTCTCTCTCTCTCTCTCTCTCTCTCTCTCTCTCTCTCTCTCACACACACAAATACAGAAATAAAATGAACCTGAGTTTACGTAAAAGGACCGAAACATAATCTGTCTTATTCTGTCAAAGAACTGTTTCGCCGCTACGTGTGATTTCCCATAGAGGTTTGGGGAAGAAAATTGCTCTCTGGATTTTTAAGTACCGCTGTCCGGAGAAAAGCTCGGCCCAATCTACGTTAGAATGAAAGTACGGGTACGGAATTTTAGAATGTCGTAGGATTATTTAATGACCTATCCTTCTTTTAAAGAAATGCTAATCCGTGTATTATTAGCCAGGGTAATAGAAACATTCGTTATGAAGGACAGGGAAGCCAATATGTACGAAATAATACCATTTAATTAAACAAGAAAAAGCGACTAATGACCAAAGGCTGGTGTTTTGCCCGAATTTGGTTCTATTTTGAATGAACACCTGTGTATTAATTATAGTAATTCCGAAAATATACTTGATAGAATCTTTTCATAAGTTTATATTATTACTTTCATTATAAATTTACTTCTCTTACTTTTTATGCATGTTATTGTATAATGGTAGTTTGAATATCATTACATTTAATATAATATTGACTAAATTTTTAGGTATGTTTGAAATATTATGATAACTTTCATTATGTATCTACATTGACTCAGTAATATAATAATACATACATTAGCAAAGACAACGGATAGAGAAACCAAGTCAGTCTCGGAAAATACCTCAATTGCATGATATTGTGAGAAAAGTTTAAAATATACAAAATCAGATGCTGAACCACTGAACCAGTGAACTGTATGAACTTGCGGCTCTTTATTCACTTCTTAATCGGACGTTTATAATATTTTCTACTAGGATGTCGACTAGAAATGTTGCTAGATGTCCCCGGTGGAATTTACCAATTAATGTTTCACCCACCATAAACATGTCATTTTTATGGGTTACTTACAAGCTATATACGTCTGACCTTCATGCTACCGTCAGCAGGCCGTCAAACCCACCAAATTTTAACCCCACTCATGTACAGGCTTGAGCCCCCGACCATGATTTACATCTAATGGCTACCAGACGGCACATCC
Source organism: Palaemon carinicauda (assembly GCF_036898095.1). Taxonomy (NCBI): domain Eukaryota; kingdom Metazoa; phylum Arthropoda; class Malacostraca; order Decapoda; family Palaemonidae; genus Palaemon; species Palaemon carinicauda. The sequence goes on along the minus strand of NC_090750.1, from coordinate 44,050,221 downwards.
CACTTCAATGCATTTGAGCACAGTTGCATTTCTGGAGGTGGAGAGTCGAGTGAGATTCCCATGGTTAGATTTTGTTAATCTAGCCACCAGATAAGATCTACCTAAGCCTCCTGTCCCACTGGAACTGGGAAAACGAAAAATCCATAACCCTATCGGTTGAAGAGTGATCCTTTAAATGCAATCAAAGATATCTCTAGTAGACACACCCATGTGGGACGAGTTTCTCCAGAAAGAAAAGGTTGCTGAGAAGACTCTACCTTACCGGCGTCAAGATGGTACTTATGCTTTGGATAGGAATAGGCACATAACCTCCTTGGGCTTGCAGATAGAATCTCTCGACTGAAAGACTCTTGCTACTGTTATGTCTATCAGCATTTCTTAGGACTTCAACCTTTGCTTTGGTGTGAGATTCGACTACTCTCAGTTTATCACAATCTCTAGACCGTATCAAAATTAAAGAATGTGATCTCAATCCTGTAGCAATTGCCTCCCCAAAGGGGCCAAGATCAGCCAATTGTCCAGATACATCACCAGAGTACGTCCAAGTGAACATCGTGGAGCTATGCACAGTCCGAATCATATGCTCGAACTAGTACACCGTACCTTCGAGGGACCGTGGCGGAATTATTTCTTTCAACAAACCTGTCACTCTCCGAGTATTAACACTTTTTTGGTAAAGGGGGAAGGGGCAAACCACTGGTGTCTCTCTTACAGAGGACACTGCCACACCTTTCACAGCTGGTATCACCAATAGGGATACTAGTACTGGAGGAACCGAGGGAGAAGTAGCTTTAGCTACGAGCGTCCTCAGCAAAGACATAAAAGGCCAACCATATAGACCTTAGGATTGTCAAAACTTTCATTGGTGCGGCGAACATTGAGGGTACTCCATACACCACCAAAACCTGAAAAACCGGCTGATGCAGATCCAAGGTGTCCTTGCTTCAGAGAAATACTCCCGGAGCGGCCAAACTTTGTGCATATAAATGAGGGCAGGAGCAGTAGAAACATCCCCTAAAGAGAACAAAGGAGGGAAATACTTGTTTGGTGTCTTTATGAGCATTGCGAAGACAGACATCAGCAGAGCCTCAGCTCTCTTTTCCACTTTAGGTGGTACGCCTTCCACTGTAGAGGAGGCTATAACCTGTACTTACCACATTTGGATGGCTGTGAAAAATCCTGCCTCCTAAAAGAAGCAAAAGGGGGTGTAGATCTAGAATCAGTTTATTTAAAAAACTTGTTGCAGCGTTCACTCTTACCCCCTCCCAAGTACGAATCTTTTCCATTGGTACACTAAAATCCATCAGCACACACTTCCTGAATAATACTAGGCAGGCAGTTAATTCTAATAGCCAGGCCTTCTACATCATGAGGCTCAATACTACACAGTATTCTAGAAGTTTTATTCCAGCTGTTACCAAGTTGTGGAATGATCTTCCTAATGAGGTAGTTGAATCAGTAGAACTTCAAAAGTTCAAAGTTGCAGCAAATAATAATAATAAAAAAAATTCAAAAGTTCAATTAGGGAGGAGGCAGCATATGTGTATCCCTGTGGGATAAACAAAATTAATCTGGTGTGGCAGTCGGGCTTCTCCCCTGCTCCTTCCACTGGTCATTTAACCCCTTGTTAAACGATTATAACAAACCTCCCCAGTTTGCGCTGAAACAATATCTGTATACCATGGAAGAAAAATATCAAAATCACGCAGAATTGCGAACTCTGTAACTATTTCTTGAAATTGTGGATGGTGATTGGTATGAGTACAAGGTTTTCAGAAATCTTCGTAATAACTTAAGATTGTTTTCTGGAGGCCTGTTCACATAAAATCCAACATAACTGGCGAAAATGAAACTGAATGGTATAGTGGGGCCTCTGTTTGCACTAGGAACTTGTGTAATATCCATACTTCTATGTTTAGAAGGCCAAGTATTCCATTTAAGAGTTTGATTTAGTTTTTCAAAGTCCTTTTCAAAGTCAAAGGTAACTTTCTAGAGTATTAAAAAAAATGATTATATATATATATATATATATACACATATATCTATATATATATATATATATATATATATATATATATATATATATATATATATATATATATATATATACTGTATATATATATAAGACCAAAAAAATTGATCGTATCTTCAATGCATGCAAATATGTTCTAAAAATGTTACTGAAACCATAGAATCTATTTAACATATTTGAATATTTGCATCATCATATTTTGAGTTATTCCTATCGTAATGTATTTTTCCCCAGGTCATTTAAAAAAAAAAAATGTCTATTTCAAAAAAGAGGTGAGATCTAATTTGTGTTCTTGGATAAATGTTTTTCTATGACATTATTGTACTTCTATGGCCAAGGGGACATTTGTATTAAGATTTGAAGTTAAAACCCCTTATCTTGCGCTTAATCAATATACTATTAATATGATAAGATAAAATAAAATTATTTTCCGTTGCAAGATATATATCCTAGCGATGTCTAAACGCACGTTTTTAACAAGGTGTTGTGAATATCAATCATATATTTCAGGCTCTCTCTCTTGCCAATGTGAAGATCTGCAAATAGATATTTTAGATATCATATAGAAAGTATCTATTACAAGAGAGATTTTAAAAGGTAATTTCTATGAAAATAAAGATTTCATTTTTATATATATTTGTATATATTATAAAATATACCATAACTTTCAGTTCTAAAAGCGAAAAAGATTTATGCAATAAAGAAAAACAATATTTTCGCTCTAATTTTAGAGTGCTGTATCAAACCTTTTGATAGAATTTTGTGGAGGAATCTGGTGTCTGTAATTTACGGAGAAGTCATCAACTGAATCCAGAGAGCTGATTATATTTAGCAAAGGTGAATATTTTAAATTTTCTTTTCTTATTGAAGTATAAATTTTCTTATAAATCTTATATATATATATATATATATATATATATATTATATATATATACAAACATACATACATATACTATATATATATATATATATATATATATATATACATATACATATATATATATACATATACATATATATATATATATATATATATATACATATATATATATATATATATATATATATATATATATATACAGTATATATGTATATATATATATATATATATATTATATATATATATATATATATATATATATATATATATATATACGCGAACTTAATTTAATAATTGAAAGGATTCCTCAAGATTACTTAATGATGGAAGTGAAAATTAGGGTCCCATTATTATATGTTATTATATTTTATTTAAATGGATAAAGATAAAGATAAGCTGGATGTCTAAAAAGCGATATTAATGATTTCTCCATAGCGAGAAAGTGATCTGATAGCACTTCAGTTACATATGTAAAATGATCGCTCATATAAAAGATTGACTATAAAAGATAAATAATATTTACAACATCAATTCACAGGATAGCCATAAATTCTTGTAAATTCAGAAGCTTTTTTTTTTTTTTTCATCTGGTTTCGCCAGTCATACCCATGAAACAATATACAAACCATTTTCAAGAATATTGAGTTTAAATCTTACCCATATGTTTTAACCTTATAACCGCTTATGACAAATCCTTCTTAATCGATGATATAGAAGGAGATATAATGGATTTCGTTATTAATTAATGGAGCACAATGACCTTCTACATTACTATTATATATGCAATAAAGGTTTTAAACCAGAGAGAGAGAGAGAGAGAGAGAGAGAGAGAGAGAGAGAGAGAGAGAGAGAGAGAGAGAGAGAGAGAGAGAGAGAATATCAGTATATCAAGGACCTACGTTCTCTGAACTTTTAGGCTTGAATGTTACTTTCCCTCTCATTCTCAGGTTAGATTTTCTACAATTATGAAGAAATAAACAGAAATAATAGGTTGAAAAGATATTCATAACAAAATTATGGATTTCTTTATCGTATCAATAACGTTGGTGATGTCATTTTTTTTTTTTTTAATTATGAAAGTCACGCTTCTCCTGACTAATATAAACTAAGATAATTTAATATAATTACTTTCTATCGTACAAGACATTTATAACAATTGATTTTGGATATTCTTCTGTAAATGATGTAATACCGAGAATATTTTGTGGGGATAATAGTTAAAGGGAGAATTGCATTGCAAGTTTCCGAGATTATTCATTTATGTAGGCTGTTCTGAAACAAGGAATGCTTCACTTGCTAATTTACTTGTCACTTCGATTAAATGAATGCATTTGTATGTGAGGTTACGTAAAAACATCTTTTACAGTAAAGCATGAAAGATGCAGACGCACATGTGCACACAAAAAAGGCAAACGTGCATGTTATGGTTTGACTTTTTTTATTTTTTCAAAATTAAGTACCTCTCAAAATAATTGTATAGAAGAAAAAAAAAGTACGGGGAAATATCTCATTTTGCAACAATAGCTGCTGTATGGTGATCGGGGTTTTTCAATATATGCTTTGAATACATCATATATCGATAGTTATATGTAACTCCTCATTTGATTCCAAAACTCAGAGAAAAAGCTTTATAATAAATGATAACTACTCCACGTTCATTGAAAAAAAAATAATAATCATCAAATTAAGCATTTTTCACGATAATATTATTGTTTGAAAAAAAAATTATAAAGATTTTTTTTCAAAGAGTTTAAAATATAATGAACTGCAGGATATCATTGTCTCCCTTATTCTAGCAAAAGTAAAGTTTCTACATAAAAATGAAGAAATTTTAAGGAATGGTTTGTAGCATCCCGTCAATTCCTAGAGCCTTTCGCCTATTTCTCTTTAAACCCAATAGCAAATGAATACTGAATTGCCCATACAAGAGTATATATATATATATATATATTTACAGTATATATATACATGCATATATATACATATTTATATATATATATATGTATATCACAAGCATATATATATGTATATATATATATATATATATATATATATATATATTTATATATACACACATATATAAATATATATATATATATATATATATATATATATATATATATATATATTTATTTATTTATATATACACACATATATAATATATATATATATATATATATATATATATATATATATATATATATACATACATACAAACATACATATATGTATATATATATATATATATATATATATATTCATATATATATATATATATGTATATCATATATATATATATATATATATATATATATATATATATATATATATATATATATATATATATATATATATATATATATATATATATATATATATATATATATATCTAGCGGCTAGAGTGGATATGAATGTGTTGAGGTGGTTTGGCCATGTTGAGAGAATGGAAAATGGCTGTCTGCTAAAGAAGGTGATGAATGCAAGAGTTGATGGGAGAAGTACAAGAGGAAGGCCAAGGTTTGGGTGGATGGATGGTGTGAAGAAAACTCTGGGTGATAGGAGGATAGATGTGAGAGAGGCAAGAGAGCGTGCTAGAAATAGGAATGAATGGCGAGCGATTGTGACGCAGTTCCGGTAGGCCCTGCTGCTTCCTCCGGTGCCTTAGATGACCGCGGAGGTAGCAGCAGTAGGGGATTCAGCATTATGAAGCTTCATCTGTGGTGGATAATGTGGGAGGTTGGGCTGTGGCACCCTAGCAGTACCAGCTGAACTCGGCTGAGTCCCTGGTTAGGCTGGAGGAACGTAGAGAGTAGAGGTCCCCTTTTTGTTTTGTCTTCATTGTTGATGTCGGCTATCCCCCAAAATTGGGGGAAGTGCCTTTGGTATATGTATGTATGTATGTATATATATATATATATATATATATATATATATATAGTATATATATATAGTATATATATATTTATATATATATATATATATATATATATATATATATATATATATATATACTGTATATATATTATATATATACATATATATATATATATATATATGTATATATATATATATATATATATATATATATTTATATATATATATATTACTGTGCTAGGCAATATATCTTAGCAATCCTTATTTACCAACGGTTTTAATCCTATAAGCGGATGAGCAACCTGGTGGAGTAATGAGAGCTTTGGGTATGGAAGAAATGTCCCTGTAAATCTCGATGAAGTGACTGGTAGCAGGGTGATGGAGTGGCTTTAATGCAATGGCCAAACTGTCTCTTTTGTTTTTCTTCCTGATGCCTAGTGGTTGATCTTACTAGAATTAATATGAACCGGCAGGTGTCACTTGACTTAGCTAGATGGGCACTTTTCATCATAAGGAACTGGTTATCCTTTGATGTATCTAGCCAATGAATCCTCACTGGATTTAGTCAATCATGGAAAGAGAAGATGATAGAATGGCCTCCATTCCCAGGCATAGCGGTATGCTAAGAATCCCCCGGTTTATAAATACTAAAGAAAAATCGAAAAAAGGTAATTTGAATATTAGAACCATAAATCAGATTTGGAAGTTACAGCAATAGAAAGTAAATTTATGAAATATAGTTTGGATATCTTGACCTTAAATGAAACACGTTGTAAGGGAATTGGTAAGGACACTTTAGATCAAGGCAATATATATATCTACTCAGGATGATCAGATGGAGTTGGAAAAGAAGGGTTAGGGGTGATGATGACACCTAGAGTAGAAAAGGCATTAACCTAGTAGAGTGATGTAAATAGTAGATTGTTAGTATCAAAGTTCAAATCAAAGCAGTGCAATATGAGTATTCTAGTTTGCTATGCCCCAACAAATTATTCCCCTGAAGAAAGGAATGATGAATACTATGAAGAACTGCAGTGAGGTAATAGATGAGATCCCTGAGAGATATATAAAAATTGTGATTGCCGACTTCAGTGATAAAGTTGGAAGAAATAATTAAGGGATAGAGAATGCGATGGGTGTTGAAGGTCTTGGCGAAGTTGCAGATGAAAATTGAGCACATTTCACAAGTTTCTGCTCACCAAACAATCTTGTTATTGGAGGTACCCCTTTTCAGCACAAGAACATCCACAAGCATACATGGACTTCACCATGTGGCAATTACAAAAATCATGTAGATCATATTACCTTTGATAAGGAGAGAAGTACTCTGAGAAATGTAAGAAGCTATAGAGAAGTAGATATCGGTAGTGATACCAGCTCCTCATTGGCACAATGAGATT
>NC_090750.1:44035535-44038035 GCF_036898095.1 Palaemon carinicauda | reverse complement strand
AATTAGTCAAAGCTCTCATTGTTTGCAAGAATATTTCCTGCAATACTTCAAAATAAACATTATTTCTTAATGTTTTTGACAATTTGACAATATACCCTGACCTGTCAGCGGTCATCCAACCCCAGAAATTAATACCGACTTTTTTATATTTGCTACTTTATCTATTTTTTTTTTCTTTGCTTCATAGTGGTGTTGCTCCTCTTCAATTATGCCTTACTCCTACTTCTACAGAAATATAATATTTTTCACGCGGGGAAATGACATTTCTCTCAAATTCGTAATTACAGGGGTATATCAGAAAGCTAAACCAAGGCGACATTCAATTTGCTGTTCGTTTTTTTTTTTTTATCAGCTAGGATGATATAGTAATTAATATTAGCTTCTTGGGGTGCTTGCGTGAGAACAAAATTTCTTTTAGGAAAGGCAATTTTCATAATATTTCATTGAAGAAAGAGTCCGATATGAAACATTCAGATCATAGGATAAATAAAAACCTTTAGTTGTTCGCGAGGTTATGAAAATAATGTTTCTGTAAAAAGTAGATATCTTTTTTGAAATTAAATTATCTCTAAAAACTACAGCAATATTTCATTTGAATATAAACATAGTCCCCCAAAGAAATCCACGACTTATAAAACATTTAGTGTGTTCAGGACGAAAAATGATGCATGTGTATACCAATACCCCTACCAAGCCATCAGTAAAACGCTAAGCAGTGATCTTGATTGCAGATCAGATGACGGATTAAATGCGACGTAACGATTTCTGAAATCCAGATAGATACTGAAAAAACTTCAAATATTCTGATGCATTATGACGCAACATAAAATTTTCCAATTTCAGATACTAACGTGAGATTTCAAAAACTTTTGTTGAATTGTCATCAAACACAAGATTTGCTGTACAGAAACTGCTAATTTCGACACTAGTTTTGTGATTTTCTAACTTGACGACAAAACTACCTAACAAGACACGTATATAATCACGAATGTAGTCATTAATCACAGCTATCGTGCGTATATATGACGAAAATACTTAGGTAAATTTGTTTATGACAGACAAAATTAGTTTATTGTTATGTGTTTAGATTATTATTAGAGAGAGAGAGAGGAGAGAGAGAGAGAGAAGAGAGAGAGAGAGAGAGAGAGAGAGAGAGAGAGAGAGAGAGAAATATGCTCGTGAATTTTTTATTATTATTAATGTTAAATGTCTTCTTGTTTATTTTAATATATAATGTTTTCCACATTAAGCAAATGAAGGATTTCGAAGTGTAAAGAGTTTTTATCAAATTACAAGAATTTTTCAGACATATGTTCCCTTGCTTCGCTTCTAAGCTCCTAACAGGATTAACATGCAAACCTTCCCTTCCCCCATTACTACCGTCTCTTACAACTGACATTCTAAACTCAATGGAAAATATGGGTGAAAGTAGTATCGTTTCCTCTGACAACAATGAGTAATATGAAAAATGTAGACTACCACAGAGTTCACGATTGCGGCTAAAGAAGTTAGTGAGGTAAAAATATTGTAAAAAGAAAGGAAAGATAAGAATTATAAATAGGAATGTTGGTATCGTTACAGGAAAGGACGGAGAGTTAGTGGATATAATGCAGGGAAACCATGCCGAAGGATACAAAGATTATCTGTCATGGGAAGATACAAGAATAAAAAAAGAGGTTGAAATTTTTCTCCATCGAGATTTTCCGGAAAATATCAGAGGTCCAACGTATCAGTGACAGGCTCATTAACAAAATTTGTGAAATAAAAGGCTGTATAGTATCAATTGGGCATACGTCCTTAACAAGGGTGTAGCAAGGAGAAGGACAAATTCAGAGGGTGATTAGAAACATATGAATAAGAGTTTGAGGTCTAAGAATTGAACTGTAAAAGCTCTCGGTGGATATGAATGTCCATATAAAAAAAAGTTCTGATGGCTTTAAAGGGATGCATGTTGGGAGAGGTTTTTGATTAAGAAGCCACAAATGTGAAAGATTGTTGGAATTAGTAGAAGTTATGGATGTGCAGTTTTAAGAAAGGAGAAGTCCCATGGTAACTTATAAAAGTGCACTAAATTATAAACAAATTGACTATGCGCTGGTTAGCAAGGAAGACAAGAAAATGATTATGGATTGTAAGACTTTTCCAAATGAATCCGTTGTAGCTAAACATAAACTCGTAGTGAACTATTTCTACTTAAAAGCAATAAGGAAAAGATCTCCAACAAGGAATAAGAGGAACACTTAAAGGGGAGAAGGTGCGAGAGTTCAGAAGTAAGGTAGAAGAGCCAACGGATGGAGTTATTTATGTATAGAGTATCAGTAATGACTGGGGTGAAGCAGGATCTTAGGAAAGAGATTGTGGTAGCAGCAGCAGAGTTTTGTGGATGGACAAGTGGTAAAAAGTGACAAGAAAAAGAAAAATTATGGCTGAATCAAGAATCTAAAACAGATAAGAAGGAAAAAAGCGTACAGCCGGAATAGGGTGGTAAGAGGATATCAAC
>NC_090750.1:44025535-44030535 GCF_036898095.1 Palaemon carinicauda | reverse complement strand
GAGAGGTGAGGTGAATGAAAGTAAATTCTATTCAACAGATAACGCGCTAGTATACAAGAAGTTGTGAGCAAGACTAATGTACAAATTCAAACAAAATTAAACGTGTGGTTGCGATCTTGAAAAGGTTCTTCTATTATCAAAGTAGGGGAGAGTGAAAAATAAAATACACAATAGTTTTAACGTGTATGAATATGTATGAAACACATGCGGTACATAATGTTCAATGAAAATTCTTAGAGACTACAATTAAGGGTTTATGGACGAACCTCTAGAGGTTGTTAATGAGACAGACAGTAAGGGTTTCCATAAGACATGTAACTGAAATTAAAAGAAAGAATTGCAGGGGATAGAGTTTTTCGTATACAAACAGAGTGTATGAAATTTATATGCCACTTTCTCAACAAAAAGATACGTATCGAATCACACGGTCCTACTAATATTCACTTAAGCATTATAAACTTGGAGCTTTAGAACATAAACTATTTACAACTCAGAGAGCTATGGAAAGAATAATGATGGGAAAACACTAAGAGTAAAAAAGCAACATGGATATAAGAGCAAACTAAAGTAGAGGATATCTTGAAAACATATATTTAAAAAAGAAATAAACATGGCCAGGACATATAAAGAGAATGAAAAATATCAGATGGAAGTTAAGAAAAATACGATGGGTCCCTAAAAGACGATGGATTGACGAACTAAGTTATTTTGCGGTATATATTTGAACAGAAAGACCATATGTCCAAAGCATATGTCCTGCAATTGACAGATGATGATCTATGAGTAATTTGCAGATATATATATATATATATATATATATATATATATATATATATACGAGAGAGAGAGAGAGAGAGAGAGAGAGAGAGAGAGAGAGAGAGAGAGAGAGAGAGAGAGAGAGAGAAAGAGAGAGAGAGAATATACGATAAATAAAGAGAAACCTAAAGCACTCACTAGGATTAAAAAAGGAACAATCAATCCAATAATTGCCAATATATATCGAAGTGTTTATATCATCTCTATTCGATTAAAATGAAAAAATCCAGATAAAAATGGTTATGTTATATAGTTTAAACTTGAATATTCGCTATTCCTTGAAGAGGAAATAACTGCCATTCCTAGAGGAAAAATTATTGGTGATTTACGAAGATTGGTTGGGTAATTTATCACACCTGTCAAATGTAAATTGGTTTTTATAAATAAGAAATATGATCCTCGTAAAGATTGGGGCAGTATAATGTTTATCATTATACAGTTATAGATATTATATACATTCTTAGATTGCAATATGTTGAGTGAAAAAAATATCTGCCCTTAAACATTTAACTTTTTGTATTCTTTTAAATGACACTTGAAGTATTGAAGGGTGCCCAAATATATCTGTATTAATAAGTAGTTTTATAATAAAAAATAAAGCATAAAAGCAACATGCAAATGACAATAGCCCAGCAAATAAATAGCTACAAAATCTCTCTCTCTCTCTCTCTCTCTCTCTCTCTCTCTCTCTCTCTCTCTCTCTCTCTCTCTCTCTCTCTTTATATATATATATATATATATATATATATATATATATATATATATATATATATATACATGCACACATATCCATATATATATATATATATATATATATATATATATATATGTGTGTGTGTGTGTGTGTGTGTAAATGACCCACTCATCACTATCAGATTGAAGGTCATAATCCAAATGAAATATCAAGAGAAAATCATACCTCATTTACGTAAAAGCGCCTCTGAATTTCGAACTAAATTTAGCCTAACTGTTTGCTTTTCATTTTGCATCAATTTCCGAACGAATCAGAGAAGGCCAAAGAAATATTGGACTCTTTGACGAAGGGAAAATTTCATTTCCTATAAGTATTTTGAATGTTGGAAATTTTAAAACTATCTGTTGCATTATTTCTGGTTGTTTCAAGTAACAAAATAAATGTTTGAAATGCTGTAACTTGGATATCTTTAGGTGTACGATTTAAATAGCTTAAAGAGGATTAAGGACCAGTTTTACAAATAATTCAATAGATTTTAATAATAAGGATAGCAAAAGAAAAACATACTTAATACATATATAAAGAGAATATAGATATTTTACAAAATATCACTTAGTACATTTGATTAGTATCAAATAGGTTTTGCTTCACATATTTTATCAAAAATAGATTTTAACTTTCAATATGCAGTCGCCGATACTAAATATGAAGTAATATCCATTAAAAAGAAAATACAAAAGAAATCAGAACTGGTCTATATTATAGAATAGGGTTCGTGCAGCAGATCACCGCACTTACATGATTTTAGCAGCAAGTTATATTAAAGTTTAGGTATAGTAATATACCGAGTGACAAAATTTTGAATTGTACAGACTGGGTATTAACACTTCAGTAACTATCAGTAATTCAAGCTAAAATGGTATTACACTTAACACTCATAGTTATAAACCGAATGAAAAATAAAACACATACATCTATAGAAGATCAGAGATCAGAGATATACGAAAACAGAAAGAACTAAAGGGAAACTTATCATTCGTAGATATATCTTCAGTGGACTGAGTAATGGGCCTGCGTTATTTTTATGCTGACCAGAATGTGCATACCCTTGGCACCGCTCTTGTAATATATCTGTGTCATGTAATATTTCACAAAACCTCAAGGCAGCAAAATGCTTCCAGTGGACGATCTTTGTAATATAATTTAACATTTTCATGATATTATAGGAGGTAAATAGAATTAATCCTATTTACTTCATAAAACAAACAGTCTCTAGAAGAAATTCCTAATAACTAAGATAGAATATAAATTTGAAATTGAGACTCCTTTCAATTACCATCACTTACATTCTAAACACCACGTAATCCAAACTATAAAATTCTAAATTCCACGTAAACAAGATTTTTCCTACTTTGCCATGTAATTAATGATAACAACGATAAAACACCAAGTATTAGATTTTTTCATGCGACGTATTAGATTCATCATAATTCATGATTAATTCATGTTACTGATATTTATATGATTGAGAGATTACACAGACCAATATGAATGATAATTATAGTAATAAAAAGTATGAATAATATTAATAATCATAAAATAATATCGATTTTAAGCTCTTGAGCCATGCATAATAATCCTTGCTTGGAGAGAATATTTCTAGCAATATCCTGCATACTTGTGTAAAAAATTCTAAGATTCTTTTAAATGAAGTATATACAACATATATTTTTCACATCTTTCTACTAAGCTAAGTCTATATGCACAGTTCCAGTAACTAATTGATTCGTCTGATACATTACAGGATTTTGAGATAAAAACATCTTCAGAAGATGTATGTGAATTCTCCAGATCACACTATTCATGTCAATGGTGTAATTCCATCAGTTACATCGCTTCGTTGCTTTGAATGGTCCCTTCCATTGTAGAAGAGGGTTATTGTTATTGTTAGACAACAAGAGTAGTACTCATGAAACCTTCCTACATCTTCCAACTGTAATAATGATGAAAATTTTCTTACTCTTTCTCAATTCTGCCATTACTAATGCAATAGTTCCTTGTAGTCTTTCACAGAACAATCACACACTCGTAAGAAGTTTTTGTTTCACCTTCCACCACAGTGGCCTCTCACAGATCTCTCAACAATATTAAGGGTCCTCTCATAGTATAACGAAGCACATATTCAAAGGGCGAAAACTCGTCCTCCTTTGTGATACATCTCTGTATGTAAAAACAAAGGTACCATTCCTTGGGTTGCTGTGCACATATTTTCTTCAATGTTCCATTGAATCGCTCTACCACAATGTTACACGTGGCATGGTAATGAGTAGCCTTTATAATCATCACAGACAGCAGTTTATATGCTTCCTTCATCATATCGAAAGTAAACTGAGCTCTACGGTCAGGAATTACCTCTCTTGGATTTCTAGTCCAATAAAAAATTCCAGAAAGGGCTTCAGCAACACTTGCATTGTGAATTACATAAAAAGTGGCATAACCCATGATGTTCACATGTATCTACATCCTGTTAATAATCGAGGTTTGATTGGGCTAACAAGATCCACAACTACACAGCTATATGGCTCATTTAATAATGGAAGATTCCCCAGCGTTACTAGAGTAACCCTACCTTTATCCACACTTATTTTTAGCGTACGTAACAATTCTTACAATCCACGTTTATTTCGTGGGATTCATAAGGCCAATGAAACTTGTTTAAGGTTCCCACACGAGTTTTTTTCTATGTCCTTCCATCATATCTGCCTGGCCTAAAACCACTACTGCTACACGATACAGTCATGGTACAATCAGTTGATCTTTCTGATTACCTCATACAAGTAATCTCCTATACAGCTTTCTACTCTTTACAATGAGCTGACAGTCTTTTTTTCGTCTCCTTATGGGTAAACACCCTTCCTTCATCAGGAAAATGTTGTTTAAGGATTCGTTGTCCATCTGAAGATAGCTGATTTATTTATTTTAACACATCTGACTGAGTTCAGCTAATTTGAGCTTTGGCAACAATGTTTTCTTCTTTGCTTGACTATGGGTTAATACAATACACTCATGACTTTTTGGTTCTAAATCATCTGAAGAACCAGGGATATCAGCAAGGACAAGGTCAAACAGTGGAGTATGTAGACATGCAGCTGTCACTTTACCTTTAAAGTACTTGATGTCCTTCTAACATGTCTAAACTTTACAACTTAACCAAGTACAAAACAAATCCTTACTTTCATTGACATCTTTGCATCGAAACAGCTAATCTACTTTGCCACATACGTATCTCACAAAATATGCAAATGTTGGTAAGTGCCTCAATGCACGGGAATGTCAAGACACTGGTGCTCATATTAGGAGGGCCTTCTCCCACTACAGTATTGGGAAAGCTGTCCATAAAATAATTGAAGGTATGAAACAGATGTTAAGAAATAATAGATATCCTAGGAATGACATGCATGAAACGATAAGAAAGAAAAGGGATGAATTC
>NC_090750.1:44012235-44025035 GCF_036898095.1 Palaemon carinicauda | reverse complement strand
CCTTTTCATTGTTCAATTGTTCATGTCCCGAGTCCTTACCCATGCTAAACTCTTGTGTCGTAACAATATATACATACATATATATATATATATATATATATATATATATATATATATATATATATATATAAATATATATATATATATATATATATATATATATATATATATATATATATATATATAATATATATATATATATATATATATATATATATATATATATATATATATATATAAGTGTATATATATATATATATATATATATATATATATATATATATATATATATATATATATATAAGTGTATACATACATACATATATATATATATATATATATATATATATATATATATATATATATATATAAGTGTATACATATATATATATATATATATATATATATATATATATATATATATATATATATATATAACGTTCAATGTCAGTTTTGTTTTGATGATGAGCGTGTTATTGTTTTATTTTTTTATATTTATACGGAAATGTATAACCACAAAGTGCTAAAAATCAACTTTTATGGTGAAATTAAGTCCTTCTGAATTGAATAAATAATTTTGTTGTCAATCAATTCTTTTATTTATCAAGCTTATGTCTTGTTTGTACCAATACAGTAATACTTCATTCTATGTTACTTTCAGTCGTTTGAAAGATTCCCAACGATTCATTTTCGTTACTCGCCCGTA
The DNA here is from genome assembly GCF_036898095.1 of Palaemon carinicauda. Classification (NCBI taxonomy): domain Eukaryota; kingdom Metazoa; phylum Arthropoda; class Malacostraca; order Decapoda; family Palaemonidae; genus Palaemon; species Palaemon carinicauda. Next base: position 44,024,329 of record NC_090750.1, on the reverse strand, counting down.
AATGACGCAAGATATGAATTGTGTTGTTGGAACATGGGCAAAGATTTGCATTGCAAATTTCCAAGTTTATCAACATACCTAGGATGCTCTGTGCCAAGAAATTCATCTCATGCTATGTTACTTGGCACATAGATAGAACGAATACATTTTGTTTCTGCGAAATAACGCCTGTGTTGATTATAGAAAAATATATACATACATACATACAGATAGGCATATGTATATATATATATATATATATATATATATATATATATATATATATATATATATATATACATATATATATATATATATATATATATATATATATATATATATATATATATATATATATATATATATATACAGTATATGTATATATATACAAAAAACCAAAATACACATAATTTTAAATATATATATATATATATATAAATATATATATATATATATATATATAAATATATGCATATATATGTGTATATATATACTGTATATATATGTATATATATATATATATATATATATATATATATATATATATATACACACATATATATATACGTATGTATACATACATATATATATATATATATATATATATATATATATATATATATATATATATATATGGCTGAGGACTATGCTGCATGAAATAGGAACTAATAAATAGACGAATGTTAGTTTAAAAGGCCAAGATAGAGATGACTGATGAAATCTAGTCAAGGCCCTTTTCGTCAATAGGCATGGGAGGAGAGGATGATGATGATGGTGCAGATGATATATGTATGGTATTATCATTATTATAACTTGCTAAGATATAACCCTTGTTGGAAAAGCAAGATGATAAAAGCCCAAGAGCACCAACAGGAGAAAAAGCCCTGTGAGAGAAGGAAATAAGGAAATAAATGAACTACTATGAGATTCAGGGCCTTTGTAACACGGTTTTTTGGACTTTGCTCCTTATCAAAGCATCGGATGTAGCTGAAAGTTGACATATGTATATTTTACAACCACACACAAATTTTGTCGGCATTATCAATAACCTAAACCCGATAGTTTTAATTCTTATAGAGTAAAAATGATCTATCCGACGCCATGGCCAGTGATAACGAGGCAAGAGTCGAAAACATTCATTACGTTAGCAATGTAAACACCTTTTGACAAACTTTTGCCCCGCCCATCCACCTTATACCCATTCACCTTGTTTCATCTGCTCTGAAACCCATATCAGTCAAGAATGGCTAACATAATTTGGAATTGCCCCCTTGGTTGCAAAACTGCATTTGTCTTACGACTTGCAACTTTATACAGTCAAGAGAAAGTCCGTGGCCATATTTACTGTAGCCTGAATAGGTAATTATTCAGTTTCTCGTTTAAATCCAATGTTTATGGTCTGATTTGTATTTAGCGTAACATGATTATAATACTTGTAATGTCTTTCAGGCTTTTGAACATTTCCATTAACTATTCACTATGCCACCAAGGGAGAGAGAAAGAGAGATATTGTATGTAAACAGTCTTTATATAACTATTTTTGTTAAAAAAAGATTTTTGTGCTAAACTCTCCATCAGACCAACTGATCATCCGATATAATTTCTTTTCTTCTTCTTAGGCCGTACGACTGTATTGGCTATGTTTTGGGCATGACTGCATTTTGTAAATAAATCATGAATAGTTTTAGGAGTTTTATTTGTTCATCTAATGGGAATTTATAGAAGTAAAGTGAACATAATTCATTTATCCTTTAAAATAATTACTACATGTAGCAAAACAAATAGTAGTAAAGATGATAATGCAATGAAGCAATGATACCATACTTTATCTTTAGCTTCAACATCGGCAATAACATACCCAGTTGCCATAATTTGTCAGCTTAATGAAATAACCTATCATCTAATGTTAAAGTTAATTTCTGAGGAGGCCATGGCTTATTATACAGTGAAAAAACATTACAAAGACTTTATGAATGGCGGAACGATACATAAATGTGGGTGGGGTATCTGTGCTAGCGTAGTAATACTACTGTAGCAGTAGTGCCGCAACAGTAGTATACATGAATTAAACATTTAGGCCAACTGCTGGGATCCTTGGGGATAATTTAGCACTTCTTACAACTACTCGAGAAATGAGTTTTTATAGCCAGAATTTAAATGTTCTGATCCAACAATGCCTATGATAGCCTTCAGTGTTATCCTGAATTATAACGAGGCCAAAGTGGGTGGAGCCTCATGAAGTCATCATTCTGACGATAATTATTGGTGAAGGTTTAAAGCCAAAATACGGTACCGGCTATTTTTTTTTTTTTTTTTTTTTTTTTACAGTAAATAGGTAGGTAGATGGACAATAGATAAAAATTGCTTGACATTTGATGTAGCAGTTATCAAATCAAGCTTGTCTAATACGTTTTTGAAAATTACCAACTATTCCCTACACCTTGTCAATCTGATTGTGACCTATAAAGTCGACTGTAATTTCTTAGGAAACTTATTTTGGGAGTTAGACTAATAATCGAAGTGTTTTTATATTTATTAACATATTTTGTTGGTTTGTTCATAATGACAATTATCAGTGGAGAGGTTTCAGAGTACATAAAGGTGTACTGCTTTGCTTTTATTTAAACTTTTGTGTCATTGTTGGCAGAGGTATAGCCTTCGTTACGTATAGCCAATCATCGATCGAGAAAGAGGGAAGAAATGCCGTCATAAGTTACGTAACGAGTGCGTTCGAAACATTTTCTCTGAGTAAGTTGGCCCGTCTTCAAAAAACGTCACTTTTACATTATAAGTACCAAATTTATTCAACCTACGTAATGCAGAATATAGTTAAAATTTATGTGTAGATACAATGTGCATTCTGAAGAAGCTTTATATTTATGAAATTCATAGATAAAAAATTACTGAGAAAAATCCGTGTTACAGAGGCCCTGAATCTCATAGTAGAATAGGAAGTAATTAAAAAACATACAATATTTTAAGAGTGGTAATAACATTAAAATAATGCTTTCATATATAAGCTTTAAAATGGTGTGCTCGAGTGTGCCCTCAAGCAAGAGAAGTCTACCCCAAAACAGTGGAAGACCGTGGTACATATACTAGGCCCCAACCCATACTTATTAGACAATGGTTGATTTTGAAGTGTCCCTTCAGTAGAGGAGCTGCTTACCGTAGCTGAAAAGTCTCTTCGACTCTTGCCAACAGGAAAGTAGCCACTGAACAATAACAGTGCAATAATTAACATCTTGAGAGAAGAGCAAATTGTTTGGTAATATCAATGTTGTCATATGTATGATGACAAAAGGCAGTATGTAAAGAATATGTAAAGAATAGGCCAGACTATACAGGTTATATAAAAGCAATGGGAAAATGAGCCGTAACCAAAGAGAGGGATCCTATATACTATTGTCTGACCAGTCGAAGGACCCAATATCTGTCTACAGGTAGTATCTCAAATGGTGGCTGGTGCCCTGGACAACCTACTACCTACTTTTATATATATATATATATATATATATATATATATATATATATATATATATATATACATATACATATATATATATATATATATATATATATATATATATATATATATATATATATATATATATATATATATATATATATATATATATATATTTGGGTTGAAGCCATGTCGTTGTGATGGAAATTCCTTAAAGTAGCTTCCTAAGGGATATATGTACTACAGTGATATTCCCAGAGAATTTTACCTTTAGGTATCCAGAATTCTAAGTCCTGGCACGAATATCCTTAAAATTTCTCCAAAGGATATCACATAATATCAGCGGACGCATTCTTGACACGCCTCCATAGCAATCTGCACCCCAAACAGCGTTTTAGCTTCGAGGAGGATGTGGCAAAAGAGAGCTGTCCAAAGGCTCTTCCCGCTCTCGTAATACTATTGGGAATACAACAGCGCCATTCCCACGACAGCGGACATTCCTTTTTTTGTAGCGATCTCGCTCGGTGATATTTCCTGGTGATCTAACTTTTCGATCGTTTCACAGGATTATTATTATGCTTTCTCCATCTTCTTCCGCCTCTGGAAAGTTGAGTATCGGGTCTTTACTATGAGTATATTTTAGCTCCTGTTTCACAATGAAATTAGGGTATTTTATTGTGTTTAAGAGCTAGGCCAGTTACTGGAGGCGCCATGGTGCCGTCGTTCGTTAGGCATGTGTTATTTAGATAGCAGAACGACTTCCAGTTTTTAATAGCTTTATTTAATTATTTTAATTATTTAGCTATTTAGGCAATTATTCTTGTAAAGTTTCGATAATGTGCATAATTTTTGTTTCGCCCTTTTCTCTGTCGATCGTATAGTTAGAGTTTCGGTGATTTAGGTAACCGAGATCTCGTATAGCCTAGGTAACCTTACCTAGACGTTTTACTATACGTTCAGACTTTCCCCGGTTACCCTCGTGTATTGTTTTCATTCAGTGAAGACTGATACCTCCTAGAATGTTATGAAACCTTACACGTCTCTTCGGAGACTTAAGGGTAATCTTTTTCCCTCTGAGTGTAGCCTCAGGCTACAACCCTAATAGCCGTGCCTTGAATTTTATTCAGACATGGCTAACTTAGGGTTTGTCCTGCCTCTTCCCTTACCCGTTGGTTGTGGTATACCATCAGGTTTTGGGATTTAGTCAGAATCTCAGAGTATTTAGTCTTATGTCGGCGACCTGCCGGAAAGGCGAATGGGTTGTAGGATACCATCATTCCCCTGCCGGCCAGGTGGCCGGCAATGGAGGTTAGCCCTCATTAGCCGCACTTGAAGTTATGGTAGGATACCATCTTCTCCTTGCGACTAAAAGACTAGTCCTATGCCACAGTTCCCTGGGCTGAAGAGTAATTTTCTTTAGCCTAGGATACGTGGCACTGGAACTCTGTTTCTTCTTTGTTGAGAGGAGGCGACAGTGCCGCCATCCCCTTAACTGTGTCGGCAATCTCTGGGATGGAGAACTGAGTCTCTCCTGTTCCCTGGGATTCTGCCGATCCCGAAACAGAGTTTCTTTTACAGGTGGTAGGACTGACAATTTTTGCCAGTTCCTTTCACACTCATTACAGGACCCTGTTCCCTACCCCTTTGTCCACTTTTGAAGGCTGAACCATTGTCTTTCTTTAGGCCGACATCTTGCAACCTTACCTTTGCTGGTAGGTTGCCGGAGCCAGCCAGACTCCCTCTCTAGTCATGTCTTTGGCTGACGGCAGAGCATACTGTCGCCAACCACATCATCCGTCAGCAACTGCCGGCCCAGCCGGCAGCCAAGATGGCTGCCGTGGCTGCCGGCGAACATGATGGCCATGAGAGGGAAGTCCCTTCTGTTCCCAAGGTTCTTCAGTCCTCCCTTGGACTGCTGCTACAGGTCCTGTTGCCGGGGTACTGCCGGCCAGGCCGGCACAGATAGTGCTGACTCAGTTGGCAGCACGCCGACTGTACTGGTACTGCTGGACTTGCCGGCCGGCAGTATATCGGCGGTACCTTGTCGGCAATAGTACTGTAGCTGCATGGAAACGTGAATGGTCATTCTCCCCTTCTAATAGAACCTTCTTTCTGGAAAAAGGCAGTCAAATTAGACTTTTACATCCTTAATTACTGTATACATTCACAGTAAGGAGTAGCCTTTTTTCCATGCTATCTCTCTCTTTCTCTCCAGCTTGCATGCCGGGTATGCCGGCAAGACCTAGCTATGCCGGCTACATGCCGGCTAAACTACTATATATATTATACAGGCAGCCAGTATATCTGCAGTATAGAATATACTGCAGATAGAAAACTACTATATAGTTTATACTAGTAGTTATTTCCAATATATTTTGGATATCCAACACAGGCATTTGCTGAGCTCAATCCTATATTGAATGAATATGATTTATTCAATATACTGATTAGAAATCAGTATTAGGATTACCCTACAATATTAAACACTTCAAGGCAGGAGTAATACACTCCTAACCCTTAAAGGGTGCAGCCTTTTTCCTTGAGTCTCCCTGGCCAGGAAACTCTATATTTTAATATAGTAGGAAGACTACAGCAAATAGGCTGAGTGGGATATACAAATATATGTCTTTATTTTCCTAGTCCAGCTGGCTTCATGCTAGATGGACCGTACTGTCACATGCTACTATGAAGGCAGCATAATGAATAGACTACAATACATGATGTACAGTAGCCAGTAAATTGCAATATAGACTTACTGCAATTAGAAAAAAAACTACAGTACCATGATACAGTAGTATTTCTGACATACCTTGGGTACCCTTGTACGAGCATTCTGCTGGTACCGTTCATATATTGAATGAATAGTTTTCTTCAATATTCTGATCGAGAATCAGTCATCCTGACCCCACAGTATTAACATTATTTTGGGACAGTGATTTGATACTTCTCTACCCCTAGGGGTAAGAGTCCTTCTACTTGGAGTTACTCTATAGAGAAATCTCCATGTAGTTAATACTGAGGGGAGGCAACAGCATTTGCTCGCAGGGGTACACACAGCTGGCTTCATGCTAGATGGACCATACTGTCATATGCTACTATGAAGGCAGCATAATGACTAGACTACAATACATGATGTACAGTAGTCAGTAAATTGCAATATAGACTTACTGCAATTAGAAAACTACAGTACCATGATACAGTAGTATTTCTGACATACCTTGGGTACCCTTGTACGAGCATTCTGCTGGTACCGTTCATATATTGAATGAATAGTTTTCTTCAATATTCTGATCGAGAATCAGTCATCCTGACCCCACAGTATTAACATTATTTTGGGACAGTGATTTGATACTTCTCTACCCCTAGGGGTAAGAGTCCTTCTACTTGGAGTTACTCTATAGAGAAATCTCCATGTAGTTAATACTAAGGGGAGGCAACAGCATTTGCTCGCAGGGGTACACAAGTATGTATCTCCTACTATCCCTTTATAGCTTACTATCCTAAGCTACTCTATTGTAAAGGACATTTGCATGTTGATTGTCAAGGAGATAATCCATTGTATACTCATTTGGTTTTCCTTTCTTTACAGGAGGAACACCAGATACCTTGTGCTGCAGTCCTCTGCAAGGCCAAGAGTGAGTATTTTTACGGTCATAATAGTTGCAGGTTTCATGCCCCCTGCAATACTATTTCCGGATCCCTACATTGTTGGAACCCACAGGTTTGCAATATATGTCGGACATTAATGTCCGAAGGTTTTGAAAATCCCAAGTCTACAGAGACTAGGGATACAGCTTAATATAAATTACGCAACTTGGTGAGAGGCTTTCAAAAGATCTCTCCGGGACCTTTCCTACCTAATGATGGGATGCGTAAGCTACTATTTCCGGAAGCAAGTGAGGAAACAGTAGTGCCTCAGGAGCTAACTACATCCCCTGACGGCCAGAAAACCTTTGGGATTAAGGGCAAGAAATGCCCCAAGGAAGAAGAGGAAAATGTTGCGTCGGAATTTCCTCCGCCTGTGCCGGCTTTAGAGCCATCGATGTCGACATCTTCGTCTTCTACCCTTAATTTGGATAATGTGGTACAATTATGTATCCAACTGAAGAATCAAATAGAGAGTTTTCGTAGACAAAACGAAAAGCAGGAAGTAAAACACAAGATAGATCCTCGTAAAGTTTCTCTTGTCGCTTCCCAGGGGTCAGTCAAACGACCCATGAATCAAGACCTACCAACATGCTCCATAACCAATCCCTGGAGGTTCGAGGAGCAGAAACCGATTTCAAATGGCAATCTCTGCATCTCAGAGAAAATAGGTGCTGTTCCTTTGGACAAAATTAAATTTTGGCCAAGCTTTGATGCTTTCCCTAATTGTTGGGTTCGACTGAAGTACGAACCAAAGTCAAGAAAAGGAACGGAACCAAAGGAGGTCTTGATTCTCGACCATGATAAGGAACAGACTATCCTTTCAGGTAGTCTAAGAAAGGCGGGTTATTCAGAGCCGAAGGTATTCTCACTGAATAACGGACACCCTTCCTTTCTTGCTCCTACTTCACTCTCATTCCCCTTTATGGGGAAGGCATTTACTTCTGTTGCCAAAGCGGTAGAGGCGGGTAAGCCATGTCCCACACTCGGTGAGTGCAAGCCTTTGTCACCAGCTTTTTCCGGACAGGAAAAGGATTGGAAGGAAGTCCATTTGACATTTTCAGTAGGAAAATTAGACAAGGACGTCGCAAGTCGACAATTCAAGGTTTGTCTCCCTAAATTGTCTGAGTTGCTCTTGTGTAATGAACAGGAGTCAAAGGAGAGACTTGCGACATCCCTTTCTCTACAAAACTACATAGAGTTGTGTTCAACCTACGAGAGTACCCCAGACATGCTCATGGTCATAGCCAAAATGCATATGGCTATCTTGGTGAAGGACCTTTACGCCTTTATGAAGACTGGGAGAGCATGTAGAGAGTTTTTGTTCGCTGATGCAACAGTAAAACACGAAACAAGAAAGCTAATATCTTCCAACATCTGGGGTAAAGACCTCTTCCCACACGAGGTCACTAAGGAAGTAATTAAGAACGCCACCATGGAGAACACAGGTCTTCTCCAAAAATGGGGCATTCCTTCAAAGAGAAAATCTTCTGTGGTTGTGGGTCCCCAACCTAAAAAGAAGATGGGAAATGCTGGAAATATCCGGGCTACTCAACAACATCCCACTATTCCAGTGACCACGGTGCTACAGGCAGATGGTCAAAAGTCTAAGCCTACTGACTACTCGAAGCATAAAGACGCTTCGGGTAGGAGGAACTTTCCCTCAGGATCGCAGGACCTTCGATCCTTCGGTCCAAAGCCTATTCAAGATGAGCCATTGATGGGAAACAGAAATGTCCCTACCATCATTTCCTTACTTTCTCCTACAGTTCAAAACCCCCCTGGAGGAGTATACCTGAGAGCTATAGAGCATACAGGTAGTAAGAAAACTTTAGCTCATCGAGTTCCAGGGAAGGCTGTTTCGTGTTCACGAGAAGGACTCAAGATATCAATGAGCCATTCTGAACTAGTCGCCACTCAACAAGTTCATAAAAAACAGCAAGTTCTGAATGTTAATCCTTCTGAACATATGGACCTTGTTCCAATTAAGGGTGTTCGTAGTCTTGTCAGACCTGAAAGGTGTCCTTCGGAACCTTCCAGTCAACCACCCCCCTTCCTCCTATCTAGAATTCATGTTACAGAGAGTAACATTCATCCTAAGGAAGATATGTGTCGGACTCACAGTTTTAAATATCTTCAAAGGATTGACGAACTTAGTCACGTAAAATTCGAGCCTAGAAATAGTTCAGGTATTAATACCCCTGATCAAGAGGCTGGAATGGGCAGCACCCGAAGTGTCCGGCCAATGTGCATTCAAAGAGATGACCCGGTTCCTGGGATATCACGGATGCAAGATAGGCTTCTAGAAGTCTCGACTTTCTCCAGCTCAGGGGTTTCGATGTTTAAAAAACCATCGAAGCCCTCAGTCACATCAACTCTCCTCTCCTTTGGAGATATAAAAGGAGCTCGTGAGGTCTGTCAAGAGACTCAGGTATTCAGTCAGAATACCAAAACACCAACAAGAAAAAGCGCTAAACTTTCCACAGTTCGCTATAGTGACAGACCTGGTGCTAAGGGCACACCGGAAAGATGCGTTAAGAGCTTGCAGAAAACACGCATCAAACGCTTGAAGAGATAAAAAAAGACTGAGATCGGTCCCTCTTTAATCACTTCTCAAACAGAAATTAGAGCACGAAAGTCCCAAGACTCTGCTGGTCCTTTCATGGGTGGGGAAGCCCCCTCCACACAGATCAGGCTCCCTACGACTGATCTGGGACACCGAAGCGATAATAAGACTTCACATTCGAATGTCTCATTCAGTCTTGGTGAAGTTACCCATCCCTCTTTTAAAGGGATGGCACCTACCAGCAGTTCATTTACAATTGATCCACGATGTGACGGTGGATACTCTATTTCGATACAAACCGATAGAGTTGGAATGGTCCATGGGCGCAGACATATTCCCTCCCAGATGGGAACAAGTCCCGGAACTGCAATTTGACCTCTTCATCACGAGCGTCTTCAAGACACTACCTTGCTATATAGCTCCATACGAGGATCCTCTAGTGGGGCTGATAGACTAGATAAGGCTGGTCCTAGCTCTAACCCTAGGTATATTTCCGAAGATTCAGAAATTAACTGCCTTCATTTTATCACAGGGAACCCAAACCCTTCATTTCATGATTTTCTCGCTCTAGCGGTTAGAAAAAGGTTTGGGATCTCAAAACGCAATATAGAATTCTTAGAAGAATACAAGGCCAAGTCAACTAGAAGACAATATGAGTCTTCCTGGAAAAAGTGGGTTGCGTTTGTCAAAGCAAAAGGACCAAAAGAAATTTCAATGAACTTCTGTCTGTCCTTCTTTGTCCACCTTCATAGCCAAGGTCTGGCGGCCAATACGATAAATACGTGCAAGTCAGCCTTGACTAGGCCTCTCCTATATGCCTTTCAAGTGGATCTGGCGAATGAAATCTTTAATAAGATTCCGATGGCATGTGCCAGGCTTAAGCCCGCGGTACCACCAAAGCCCATCTCTTGGTCTTTGGACAAGGTCTTACATTATGCCTCATCTGTGAACAATGAAGATTCTTCTCTTAAGGATCTAACCCAAAAGGTTATTTTTCTGTTCGCTATCGCCTCCAGGGCTAGAGTTAGTAAAATAGTGGCCCTGTCCAGAGATGAGGGTCACATTCAGTTCAAGGAAGTGGGAGAACTGAATCTATTTCCTGATCCATCCTTTCTCGCTAAAAACGAGCTATCCACTAAGAGGTGAGGTCCCTGGAGAATCTGCCCTCTGAAGGAAGATGTCTCTCTATGTCCTGTAGAGTGTCTAAAGGTCTATCTTCGTAGAACTTCAGACTTCAGGGGAGGACAGCTCTTTAAAGGAGTAACTTCTGGATCATATTTATCCCTAAAACAACTAAGGGCGAAGCTCACCTACTTTATTCGTAGAGCGGATCCGGACAGTACTCCCGCAGGTCATGATCCGAGAAAGATTGCTTCATCACTGAACTTCTTTCAGTATATGGACTTTGAGTGCCTTCGTTCATACATTGGATGGAAATCATCAAGAGTGTTTTACAAACACTATGCAAAACAAGAGCATGAACTGAAACACTTTCTAGTGGCGGCAGGTAGTGTATTAAAACCTGCCCCCTAATTACTGTAGTAAACAGTTTTTGGTTTGGGACCTCACATGTCCTCGCACATGTAACGGATGAGAATCATCCAGAGTGTTCTACATACACTATGCTAGACAAATCCATGATCTGAAGCAATATGTGGCGACGCCAGGTAGAATATTTAACCTGCCGTCTAATTCTACGATGAACAGCTAATTGACTGGGACTGTCAATTAAAGGGAGAAGAGGTCACCCTTCTTAGGTGTGACTTCTTTTAATTGAGTGTTACCATGATAACACTGGCTCTGTTCAAAATCCCAGGTGTGGAATTATACAGATAGCACTAGTGCCAGTGTACGAAGTACACAGTGCAGATAGAAGTAACCAGTACAGGAATTATGAAGACAAATTGTTTTATAATTTTCTTCAGTCTGAGAGTGGCACTCATCATTTCATCCTTCAAGAAGGAAATATAGTCTCTGTACTTGTTACAGGTATAATCCCATTGTCATATTACATTCGTTTTACTGAACATCTAGTCATTTATTAGTAATAAATGTCTATTGGAATGTAGTGCGTCCACCTTCGCCAGACAGTTGTATGTATACATGCCAGAGTTCTTCAACTTACCAAAGTAAGTATCCCTCATATATTTGTATGCATCAAATAATAGATATAAGAGACACTGATGTTATTTTAGCAAATATACAACTATGAGACTATTTGTACATTCAGTGTGTACTTATGTTTGGTCATACTATGTATGTTAACCTCAAGATCCCTTTTCTACTGTCTAGAAGGACTCTTCCCTGTAGGAGGCAGAAAGCACTAACATTGGTTATGATTAGTGATGGTGACGAGTAACGGTAACGTCCCTTGTCTCACGTGGTCCCCATGACCATAGAAAAGGTTGCTATAAGGTTAAGGCACTGATCAAAAATCC
>NC_090750.1:43997235-44009735 GCF_036898095.1 Palaemon carinicauda | reverse complement strand
TATTGGTTTTATGTCAGAATTAAACCGTAATCTATCTATATATCAATCTTGTACATTATTGCTCTCTTAAGCAGATTAATGACAGGTTCAGTCTTCGTATTATGTTTTAAGAGGATGTTCGTAGTTTTACATGCAAAAGATGATATCGTTCGCTATCAAGACAAAATCATACGACAACAAAAGATTTACTTCTTCTCTGTTCACTCTAATTTCTTGGTCATTAATGTGAGTTTCTTGTCTTTCGTACAACTTATGAAGGAAAGGACTTTATCTGTAATATGAATGAGTTAAAATATAATATTTTACGTATCTCTCTCTCTCTCTCTCTCTCTCTCTCTCTCTCTCTCTCTCTCTCTCTCTCTCTCTCTATATATATATATATATATATATATATATATATATATATATATAACGGATTTTGAGCGAAGCGAAAAATCTATTTTTGGGTGAGATAGCCATGTCGTCCTGATGGAAGTTCCTATAGGGTAGCTTCCTAGGGTATATTACAACTACGGCGATATTCCCAGAGAATTTACCTTAAGGTACCAGAATTCTAACTCCTGGAGCGAGTATCCCTCGTGAAAGGGATATCGCGACATATCAGAGGACGTATTCTAGACACGTCACATGGCAATCTACGACCTGGACAGAGATTTCGTCTCGTAGGAGGTGATTGACGAGATACGAATTTGGGAAAGAAAAAGGGGGAGCCGCTCCCAAGGCTTCCCTATCCCCCGATTCGTATGCGTGCCTGGCGCCAATCCTGGCGCCATCTGTATTCCTTGTAGCGTACACGAGGTGCTACAGATACTGTATGTAGGGAGGGGTCCTACAGCCCTTTCTTAGAAAGGCAAGGGCGGGTCCATCAGGACGACATGGCCATCTCACCCAAAAATAGATTTTTCGCTTCGCTCAAAATCCGTTTTTTGGGCTCAAGCCATGTCGTCCTGATGGAAGTGTACCAGAGCATTACTGTATCTGTGGATTCTCAGAACGTGCCGTACTCCCCGGAGGTAATTTTTTCCCGGTCGACTAGACCTAGAGACCTAAGATGTTACCGTTATACATCTTTTCAACTAACTATAAACTATGTTAGAGCTTCCTGCCCCCTACAGGGAAGAGTCCTACTAGACTCTGGAAAGTCTCGAAGAGTACATATATCTATGTATGAATACCAGGCAAGCTAATATAGTGGTCTCGCCCTATATTAAGTAAAGCATAGTTTGTATAGAACCACTGCGTCAATATATATGACCAGTAATCCGCACAATACTTGTATTGGACAAAGGTTTATATCCGCATAGGAAGAAACTAATAAAACCGCCCTCGTCCCTTTATGGGACGGAGTCCTCCCATTAGGGGACTACATAAACCAATGCAACATAGCTTGCATAACAGAACAATTCTATCAGAATTATCCCAGATAAGATACATAGAATTAAAATGCTCAATTATACCAATAAATTGACACAGGTGAAAGAGAAGCAAGGTTCTCAAGAACAAGTTTATTGACAGATAATAAACAGACAGGTTAACAACATATATATATATATATATATATATATATATATATATATATATATATATATATATATATATATATATATATATATATATATATATATATATATATATAAGAGGATAACCCAAAACTTTAAGCATAAGTATGATAGTAAACAGAACTTGTTTATCTGAAAGAAAAACCATTAAACACCACTTTAATAAGATACCAAGGTATCAAGTCATAAAAGTCTGTATTACAAATCAATCACATTAGCGTTAGAAACGCTCGGCACACATGTCTGAACTTATGCTAGGTTCACCTTTGAAAGAAGGAACAGTCTATATGGGCACTTGGTGCCCTCATTTAGTTTGTAGTACAGTATGTACCTACACACTCACCCTGGACTTAATCGTCCCAATTAAGACCACTGTTCCTCGCAGAGTTAAACAGTAGGGTTAACTACACGACCCACTGCTACCACAGATCTCTTAAGTTCCTCTACTTGCTTAGCATAGTGGCGAAAGAACACCCTGGAAGACTTCCAGCCCGTGTATGAACGGAGATGTTCAAAATCCATACAATTAAAGAAATTTAGGGATGAGGCAACTTTCCTCGGATCGTGACCTGCGGGTGTACTGTCAGGATCCGCTCTGCGAATAAAATATGTGATTTTCGCTCTGAGTTGATTCAGAGATAAATTTGAGCCTGATGTTTCTCCCCTGAATAGTTGACCACCCTTGAAGTCTGAAGTTCTACGAAGATAGACCTTTAGGCATTCTACTGGACATAGAGATGCATCTTCTTTCAGAGGGCAGATTCTCCAGGGACCCCACCTGTTGGTGGGTAACTCATTCTTGGCGAGAAACGTAGGATCCGGAAACAGGTTCAGCTCCCCCCCATCCAGGAACTGAACACGACCTGCCTCTCTCGAGAGGGCTACGATCTCACTAACCCTGGCCCCGGACGCGAGTGCAAATAGGAAAATAACTTTTTGCGTCAAATCCTTTAACGCACATTCTTCATTGCTCAACAGGGAGGCGAAATGAAGAACTTTGTCTAAAGACCATGAGATGGGCTTTGGAGGTGCTGAAGGTCTGAGCCTAGCGCAGGCTTTCGGAACTTTATTAAAGATCTCGTTACCTAGGTCGATCTGGAAGGCAAATAAAATGGGTCTCATCAAAGCAGATTTACACACTGAAATCGTGTTAGCTGCCAACCCTTGGCCATGGAGGTGGATGAAGAAAGATAAGCAGAAGTCTGTTGAGATCTCCTGCGGATTCTTTGCCTTTACAAAGGCCACCCATTTTCTCCAAGATGACTCATATTGCCTTCTAGTCGATTTGCACTTATATTCCTCTAGGAAGTCTATGCTGGCTTTCGAAATCCCGAAACGCTTTCTCACCGCAAGGGCGAGAAAATCATGAGCTGCAGGGTCCGGGTTTTCTGTAATGAAGCGCAGACAGTCGACTTCTGGACTCGCTGGGTCAGAACTGGATGTGGTAGCGGCACGAACTTCATCTGTAGTTCCAACGCCAAGGGGAACCACATACTGTTCGGCCACTTGTGGGCCACTATTGCCGCTACCCCCTTGAAGGATCTCAGTTTGTTGAGGACCCTCAACAGAAGGTTGTGAGGAGGGAACAGATAAATCCTGGACCATCTGTTCCAGTCGAGGGACATTGCGTCCACTGCTTCCGCTAAGGGGTCCTCGTACGGGGACACGTACAGGGGCAACTTCTTGTTGTCTTTCGTCGCAAAGAGGTCTATTTGCAGTTCTGGGACTTGATTCAGAATGAAGGAAAATGATCCTGCGTCTAAGGACCATTCCGACTCTATCGGTGTGAACCTGGATAGAGCGTCCGCTGTCACATTGCGGACTCCTTGAAGGTGAACTGCCGACAGGTACCACTTCTTCTTTTCCGCCAATCGGGAAAATGGCTAACATCACTTGGTTGAGAGGTGGTGACCTCGACCCTTGTCGATTCAAGCATCTCACAACCACCTCGCTGTCCGTCACCAATCTTAAGTGGATCGAGTGACGCGGGGAGACTTTCTTTAAGGTAAGGAGCACTGCCATAGCTTCTAGAAAGTTTATATGAAAGGTCTTGAATAGCTTGGACCAAGTCCCCTGGACTTTTTTCCGATGAGAGTGACCTCCCCATCCCTCCTTTGAGGCGTCTGAGTGAATCGTCATCGACGGGGGAGGTGGCTGAAGAAGAACCGACTTCTTTAGATGTCTGGCTTGGGACCAAGGTCTGAGAAGAGTACGTAGCCGAGGCGGCACTGGTCTTCTCAGGTCTCTTCGCGCGTTTGATGCATACCTTCTCCAAACTCCGGTTGCATCCTTTAGCTGTGCTCTTAGCACTGGGTCTGTCACTGAAGCAAACTGGAGAGAGCCTAGTACCCTCTCCTGTTCGCGTCTTGATATCCTTTCGGAATCTAGAAGTCTCTTGACAGAGCCCGCTATCTCCTTCTTTTTCTTCGTCGGGATGGAGAAACTGTGTGACAAAAGGTCC
Source organism: Palaemon carinicauda (assembly GCF_036898095.1). Classification (NCBI taxonomy): domain Eukaryota; kingdom Metazoa; phylum Arthropoda; class Malacostraca; order Decapoda; family Palaemonidae; genus Palaemon; species Palaemon carinicauda. The sequence continues at coordinate 44,005,715 of NC_090750.1, read as the reverse complement.
CAGTGGATTCCCAGCCACTGGAACTTTTGGGATGGAGAAAGTCGAGACTTTTTTCTGTTGATCTTGAAGCCTAGGTACTCTAGGAACTGGATCACCTGACTGGAAGCTTGCAAGCATTCGGTCTCGGATGCTGCCCACACCAGCCAGTCGTCCAGGTAGGCTACTACCTGAATTCCCTTTAGGCGTAATTGTTTGAGAGCTGCGCTCGCAAGCTTCGTGAAAATCCTTGGGGCTATGTTTAGCCCGAATGGCATGGCTCTGAAGGCGTACAGTCTCCGTTGTAGCCTGAACCCTAGGTAGGGGGAGAGTCGACGGCTGATTGGAATGTGCCAATAGGCGTCTGACAAGTCTATAGAGACTGAGTATGCCCTCTTGGGCAGTAAGGTCCTTATGTGTTGCAGTGTTAGCATCTTGAATTTGCAATTCACTATGAACTTGTTGAGTGGCGACAAGTCCAGAATGACTCTGAGCTTTTCCGAGTCTTTCTTGGGAACACAAAACAGCCTCCCTTGGAATTTGATGGACTTCACCTTTCGGATCACCTTTTTCTCCAACAGTTCTTGAACGTACTCCTCCAAAACGGGGGTGGAGTGTTGGAAAAACCGAAGGCACGGGGGTGGAGTGCTGTACCAGCTCCAACCCAGTCCATTCTTGAGTAGGCTTTGGGCCCAGGGATCGGAGGTCCAGCGATCCCAAAATTTCATCAGTCTCCCTCCTACCGGTATCGTTTCACTTGGACTGCCGTCCTGAGGTCTTGCCTCCCTGACCACGACCACCTCTGAATCCCCTTCCCCTTGAGAGGCGTCTAGACGAGCCTCTGGCTGCTCCTCTAGGTTTTGCACGAAAGGAAGAAGACTGTCCTTCGAACGTTGGGGTGAATGTGGTTGACTGACCTGGCACAGCCTGGGGTACCCACTGAAAAGTAGTCGGGGTTTGTGCCACCATCTGGGGCACTGGAGGCAAAGGCAATTGCAGTTGCTGTTGCTGTCTATAAGACTTGGCTGGCCGAGACGGTAGCCTAGTCCTCATATTCTTCCTCTTTGGTTGAGGACCCTCGTCCGGGGAAGATTTTCTTTTGATAGCCAGGCCCCACTTCTGGAGAAGGTTTCTATTCTCCACGGCGGCCTTATCAACAACCTCTTTGACCACATCGGTAGGGAAAAGGTCTTTTCCCCAAATGTTGGAGGAGATTAACTTCCTTGGCTCGTGTCTCACCGAAGCCCCGGTGAACACGAACTCCCTGCAAGCTCTCCTTGCTTTGACGAAGCCATAAAGGTCCTTCGTCACTGTGGCTAGGTGAGACTTAGCCACTACCATGAACATTTCATGGACCTTAGGGTCACTTGCCATCGTCTCAAGAGTAGTCTGATGAGACATTGAGGCAGCCAGTCTTTCTTTTGTCTCGAACTCTCTTCGTAAAAGAGATTCGGACAGCTTGGGGAGGTCCTCGCCGAATTGCCGTCCGGCAATATCAGCCTCCAACTTTCCCACTGAGATTGTCAGATGGACATCCTTCCAGTCTTTGTGGTCCATAGGCAGAGCCAGCGACAAGGGTTTACACTCCTCCAGGGAGGGGCAAGGCTTGCCGGCCTCGACTGCCTTTAGGACAGCCGCAAACCCTTTCTGTAAAAAGGGGAAGGCTCTATCAGGAGAGGACACAAAAGAAGGGAGCTTCTTGCTCAATGCAGCTACCTTCGAATTAGAGAAGCCCCTCTCTTTCATCGAGGATGAAAGTAGGGCTTGAGCCTTAGCGTGGTCCATAATAATGAACTCCTTCGGCTCTGTCTCCTCCCTTGAAGCTGGTTCTTTTCTCAGCCGGACATAGCAGTCCGGATATGATGCCTTGCTGGGCCAGAATTCTACCTCCTCTAGGGGAACTGAACCCAGCTTATCCGAGATGACGATCTTTCCAGTCGTCATCGGCATGTGCTCAGCATACCTCCATGGGTTAGCATCTGAGCATATGGGAAGGTCTTTCACATTGAGCCTTTTCTGGGGCCCATGTGATTCTGCCAGGGACTGCATACGCAGTTCCATTGCAGCCGCCTTCTCCTGATTCTCCTTCTGCATTTGTTGGATCATTCCAACAATCGAAGAGAGGGCCTGTCCCAGTTCTACTGGGAGACCAGCCGATGTTGAGGGGATAGGCTCCGGCATCTGAACCGGAGTAGCCGACACCTCGTCGACCTCATCCTCTACGACATCCGGGGTTTGAACTTGATCCTGACCTTCTGCCAGGAGGTCTTCTTCCAAACGTTCGTCCAGGTCAGACATCCTGTCATCCAACTGGATGTCTTGCATCGCGACTGCGACTTCCACGTCCACCTGGACTTGATCTTGAGGGATCTCCTCTTGAGGCTGGGGAATCACTGCCTCAGCTGATGCCTGGGGAAAAAGATACGCCCTCATCTTCTCACTTGGAAGATAAGGGCCAGAGGTGTTCTTCTTGAAGCCCCTTACCCAAGTACGAAGCTTTTCCCTTGCTATATCCCTTGATTCCGCCGTTCTAGGGGAATCAAAAGCCTCAGTAATCAGGTTAGTGCATACAGTACATACCTGAGGGTCCCAATACTGGAGATCATCCTTGGAGACAGCGCATGCTGCGTGTCTCCTACAACACTCATGTCCGCAGATGTTCTTGCTGCGGACATTGCAGAAAACATTTCCGCACTTCGGAGGGTCCTCCTGTAAAGAGAAGAAATTTCCATGAGTATCAAGTGAACTATGTATCACTGGATATGCATAGTATAGCATAACAATTCATAAAGGAAAGACACACACTTGTGTTTCCCTCACAACCCATTGTTGCAGCCTTCCAGATAATAAAATCAAAATGGTTTATCTCTTCTAGAGTAACCAATGCAAGGTTTCCAGAGGAAACAGGTGGAGCTCACACCTAGGCAATGATTTTAAAATCCTGGATAATAGACAGGGAAGAACTCTGCTTCCTATCTCAGGGCAACAGCAAAGGGCTGTGCAAGAAAACACAATAGTGTTAGAAGATACAGTGCTGTACCTAAACCTTTACTTTACTGTATATGCTATACAGAAGAATACTAGTACAGTATAGGAGGATGTATGCCGGCCTGCCTTTGCCGGCCGGCACACACCACAACTAGCTTTAAAGTATACTACTTAACAGCTATAGGGCGGCAGCACTCTAGTTCAAATGCCTGTGCCGGTCGGCAGCAGCTGCCGGCCGGTAACAGCCAGTGTTGGCCGGCAATGGCTGCCGGACAGCAACTACACAAGGTAGTATCCAGCTGCCGGCCACACTCTTGGTGACCGGCAGACAAGGACTGACATAAGCCGGCCGGCAAAGGTACAAGACCGATGCCAGCCGGCAGCAAAAGAACCAGAAGACTACACCTGCCCGGCTGCCGGCCTCATAGGCCGGCAGCCGGGACAGGTACAGCACTAGAAGAAAATAGAATGGATGCCGGGATAAGAGTGTACACAACTCCCAAGCCCGGCAACCGAAAGAGTGCATATAAGGAAGGGGAGAAACTAATTCAGGCTTCCTTGACCAATGCCGTCCGGCTCTGCTGGCAGGCATGGATGAGGGACCAAGAGAGGTCCGGGCAGCACTCGAAAACATAAGACCCTTGCCGGCCGGCAGCTCTGCCGGCCGGCAATGGGCTGAGTCAATTCCACATCCCAACCTATACTAGGTCCAGAAGTAGAACGACGTACAGTACAGTAAGACCCCTGCCGGCCAGCTCTGCCGGCCGGAGATAGAGGGGGAAGGGACAAGAGGGTCCTGCCAACCTTGCTTTAGTGACAGATCACCCGCAGCCAAGAAACTTATCTTAGCCTAAGGGAGATCTAAGGGGAAAGGCCAGCAATACTTGCCAGCTTCCAGAGCACCAAAGCAAGGAAGGCGTTGCTACTCCCAAGGGAAGAACTTATCCTCCCCCGAGAACAGCAACAGGACTTAGTCTGGTCGATCACAAAAGAAGGAATCATAACTTACAGAAACCTTCGGTAGTGACCTAAGGGAGCTAAGCTCCCTTTGTAAGTGTTAGCTCAGCGAGGGGGACTCTGCCCCAAGCCAGACAACACGGACTCAGACTAAAAACTCTGTTGTTCTGTCCCTCTTGAACCATAACTACAGGAACATGAAGGTACAGTAACACCCTAGTATAGTTTTATCGAAAATAAATTCGGAAAAAACCACTTAGGGATAAACCCAAGGCTTAAACAGAGGGAAAGGGATTGCATACCTTCTCCGAAGAAAAGAAACCAACCGGGGAGTATGATAAAGTATACTAAGGCTCCATAAGCAATTAGCCTAGGCACCAAGAGAATCGATTACCTAATTCACCGAAACTCACACGTATACAATCTTGGAAATATTCCACACAGTCTAAAATGTATAAAATATAGCCTAAAGCTTCAATAAAATTTTAATTACACTCGGAAAAACCAAAATCATGCATGAAGTACTAGGACCAAACGACTAGGCTACATGGCCTAGCGTAGGCCAGAATGGCGAATACTTCGCCAAATAATACTAAGCACGAAAGGAAATCCTATGTAAAGCTAAATAGCTAAAATTTATTAAAGCAAAACAACCAGGAATGTCGCTCTGACTAACTAATTTATACCTAGCGAGCGACAGTGTCCAGGACACCTCTGGTAGGCTACGGCTCTTGTATCAAAGATTAATCCTATTAATCACTCAAAATTTTACCAAGAGCCTACATTTATACATAACAGACACTATACTCAACTTATCAGAGGCCAACGAAGACGGAGAAGCCATGAAAAGCCGAATAAATCCAAGATTTGCGAGAAAAACAGGAAAAAACACCGAGTTGTTAAGCTACGCAAAAAGGAATACAGATGGCGCCAGGATTGGCGCCAGGCACGCATACGAATCGGGGGATAGGGAAGCCTTGGAAGCGGCTCCCCCTTTATCTTTCCCGAATTCGTATCTCGTCAATCACCTCCTACGAGACGAAATCTCTGTCCAGGTCGTAGATTGCCATGTGACGTGTCTAGAATACGTCCTCTGATATGTCGCGATATCCCTTTCATGAGGGATACTCGCTCCAGGAGTTAGAATTCTGGTACCTTAAGGTAAATTCTCTGGGAATATCGCCGTAGTTGTAATATACCCTAGGAAGCTACCCTATAGGAACTTCCATCAGGACGACATGGCTTGAGCCCAAAAATATATATATATACATATATATATATATATATATATATATATATATATATATATATATATATATATAGGTGATATTTTCCACGTGCATGATGCAGTGTTAAAAACTAATGTAAAATTTAAATTCAAGGCCTGCGAGAATTTTGTAATGTATTTGGTATGTATCTTACATTATCCAATAACATTATCAGAATTTGCATAATTAGAAGAAAAATTTGCATAATTAGAAGAAAAATTTTTCTCAAAAAGGTTAAATAAATCAGTCTTTATCGGGAATATCAGTAATGAATAAAGTAATTAATGAATAAAGGTGAAGGAATTATATTAGATTATATTTATTCTTGATATAGCAATCATTGGTTTTCGCCAAATATTGCGTATGTCTTAATTTTTTCTTCAGTTAGAATATCAAGTTTCACATATGAAATTCGATATTTTAAAGTTGATTTCACAATTGGCTGATTTGATTGAGTAAAACACACATACACACACACACATACACACACACGTGTATATATATATATATATATATATATATATATATATATATATATATATATATATATATATATATATATATCATTTCTCCTCTCCATCATTTTTGAAAAGGCCATCTCGTAGCAAGTTGATGCAAAAATCCACTCATTTCTGATATGTCAAAATTTCCATAGAACTAAAATAATAATCCTTCTTGCAAAAACTTGGATATTTATTAATAAGGATGTAATGTATGATGTGGATTCATGCAGACACAGTTATAAGAAATGGTGGGGCACGTACAACATATGAACATAAAATCTGCTTCATTTTCAGTGTATTCAATTTCTTATCATCAACGTCCATTTGTTTATGATTAATGTATGATAAATTAGACAAAGACACATGCATACACAAACGGGTGCACATGTGTAAACACCCACACATATATGCAGAAAAATGACACCCACACGGACGTGTATATATATATATATATATATATATATATATATATATATATATATATATATATATATATATATATATATATTCATATATATATATATATATATATATATATATATATATATATATATATATATATATATATATATATATGTATGTATGTATAGCTATTCTCAATCAAATTCTTTTTCATCTCAATAAAGACACCTTATAGGGAAACCTATGCATTAAAATCTGTGAATTACAAATGTTCTTATTGTTCTTACTTTTTATATCTATGATTGTATCAATGTATAAAAGTCACAGAGATAACTATTTTTCCTATGAAAATTTCTCGCTATTTCAAAAAGTGAACGTACCTATTTTAGACTATAAAATTCGCTATATTTTCCTGTTTGAAGGTAAAAGTACAACAATATAAAAAAAATAGTAGTAAATTTTATGAAGAGAATTAAATGCGTTTAACAAATTAATCTATGCTGATTTGAAAAAAAAAAATATCAGTTGATTATAAATTACTTTGCATTACTATGGACTCTTTTGGGTAATTTTCCTCACTATCGGTGATCATAACGACATAATCATCATATTTAAGGGTTATTTTTTTAAGCAGTAGTGGGTCCCTTCCCTCCAATGCAGAAATATATTTGCTACAAGTACCTTATGCCTAAATATGAATAAGACATTGGTCAGATTATACATCCTGGTCCGCGTACTTTTGGAGCGAATTTTACTGTTGAAGCATATTTAGTAATCGCTTCCAATAAATTTCTATTATTGAGCATAGCCAAAACATAGAATATATAAATATAAAAATAAGGAAACAGAAAAGTAGGGGCTTCACAATCTTTTTCAGACTGATTGAATATACTTAAAAATGCATAAGCATCGGCTTTTGGCAGTAACTTTCAACAACAGTGGGGATCGAAAGGTCATATTTATCATATTTCATGCATATTTAAGATACACTGGTAAGAACTTTCCTCAAATCCAGAAATATATGCTATGCATGTACCAATTGTCCACTTATAAGAATGTCATTGCTAGCCTTTTATACTCCTGACTGTGTATTTTCTTGGCAACTTTTACGCTGTATGCATATTTAGCTATGATTTATGACAATTCATGCATCTTTTAGCATTACCATGTAATAAACTTTATTAATATATAAATGAGCAAAGAAAGAAATACACTGAATATAACATAGAAAAAACAAGCAGTCACGTTTACTTTCAATACCATCGACATACAAAGAAAATGAAGCTCTCTTCTAAGGGAATCAGGAACAATTGGTGTGTTACAGTATACAATAAGGTAAATAGAATAACTTTTGGTTAATTTCTTGAAAAATAGATAAATTAAAACATACCTTGGTCGGAAAGGGGTTCTATAGGGGACACGGTGCACTTACATATATAAAAAAAGGGGAGGCAGATAATCTTATCACCAACACAAATTCCTTTCTTTATTATTATTATTATTATCATTATTATTATTATTATTATTATTGTTATTATTATTATTAAAAGCTAAGAAAGATCCTATAAAACTAAGGGTCCCAACAGGGAAAATAGATCAGTAAGGAAATGAACTAAGCAAACACGTAGAATTGTGTTCCGCAATGTACCAACACACAAGGAAACTATAACCAAAGAGAGTAGAAAACCGTGGTACAGTGGTTCCACCCCTTCCCAAGACTACAGGACAGTGATATGCGGACTACTTACCATAACTATTAAGTCCCCTATACCCTCACAAAGTACATAGTAACCACCGAACAAAGACAGAGCAGCCGTTAATGCCTTGAATAAAATACTACATAAAATATGAAATATAGATTTTCTTATAGTGAGAAATGAAATAATCTGAAACTCCAAAACATGCCCGTGCAAAGTTGGCAACACAGACAGAGATTACCCCGTCTATGCAGGATTCCATGTCTAATGTGACGATCGGCCGGTGGTTAATTCCAAAGTTCACAGAAGAGGCAGCCAATGAGTTCTTCGATCACTTTGAAACGGTCGCGTCGACGATAGAATGTATCTATATGACTAGTCATGTTGCTTGGTAATGTTATGTGTAAGCTTGAATAACCTTTCTAAAACTTATAATATATATATATATATATATATATATATATATATATATATATATATATATATATATATATATATATGTGTGTGTGTGTAAATATAAAATTAGTGCCATATGGTACCTGGACTGTCATCCTTGAAATTATACGGAAAACTGAAGACGTCTTGATTAAAGTCATATATATATATATATATATATATATATATATATATATATATATATATATATATATATATATATATATATATATATATATATATATATATATATA
>NC_090750.1:43984735-43994735 GCF_036898095.1 Palaemon carinicauda | reverse complement strand
TACAGAAGTAAAATGAACCTGAGTTTACGAAAAAGGACCGAAACATAATCTGTCTTATTTCATCAAATAAATTAACTGTTTCGCTGCTACATGTGATTTCCCATAGAGGTTTGGGGAAGAAAATTGCTCTCTGGATTTTTAAGTACAGCTTTCCGGAGAAAAGCTGTACGTTAGAATGAAAGTGCGGGTACGGAATTTGAAAATGTCGTAGAATTATTTAATGATCTATCCTTCTTTTAAAGAAATGCTAATTCGTATATTATTAGCCAGGGTAATACAAACATCCGATATGAAGGACAGGGAAGCCATTATGTACGAAATAATACCATTTAATCAAACAAGAGAAAGCGACTAATGACCAAAGGCCGGTGGTTCTATTTTGAATGAACACCTGTGTATTAATTACAGTAATTCCGAAAATATACTTGATAGAATCTTTTCATAAGTTTATATTATTACTTTCATTATGAATTTACTTCTCTTACTTTTTTTTTTTTTGCATGTTATTGTATTATCATTGCATTTAATATAATATTGACTAAATTTTTAGGTATGTTTGAAATATTATGATAACTTTCATTATGTATCTACATTAACTCAGTAATATAACAATACATACAGTAGCAAAGACAACGGATAGAGACACAAAGTCAGTCTCAGAAAATACCTCTATTGCATGATTTTGTGAGAAAAGTTTAAAATATACGAAATCAGATGCTGAACCACTGAACCAGTGAACTGTATGAACTTGCGGCTCTTTATTTACCTCTTAATCGGACGATTATAATATATTCTACTAGGATGTCGACTAGAAATGTTGCCAGATGTCCCCGGTGGAATTTACCAATTAATGTTTCACCCACCATAAACATGTCATGTTTATGGGTTACCTACAAGCTATATACGTCTGACCTTCATGCTACCGTCAGCAGGCCGTCAAACCCACCAAATTTTAACCCCACTCATGTACAGGCTTGGGCCCCCGACCATGATTTACATCTAATGGCTACCAGACGGTACATCCCACTTCAATGCATTTGAGCACAGTTGCATTTCTGGAGGTGGAGAGTCGAGTGAGATTCCCATGGTTAGATTTTGTTAATCTAGCCACCAGATAAGAGCTACCTAAGCCTCCTGTCATACTGGAACTGGAAAAATTAAAAATCCATAACCCTATCGGTTGAAGAGTGATCCTTTAAATGCAATCAAAGATATCTCTAGTAGACGCACCCATGTGGTACGAGTTTCTCCAGAAAGAAAAGGTTGCTGAGAAGACTCTACCTTACTGGCGTCAAGATGGTACTTATGCTTTGGATAGGAATAAGCACATAACCTCCTTGAGCTTGCAGATATTATCTCTCGACTGAAAGACTCTTGCTACTGTTATGTCTATCAGCATGTCTAAGGACTTCAACCTTTGCTTTGGTTTGAGATTCGACTACTCACAGTTTATCACAATCTCTAGACCGTATCAAAATTAAAGAAAATTATCTCAATCCTGTAGCAATTGCCTCCCCAAAGGGCCCAAGATCAGCCAATTGTCCAGATACATCACCAGAGTACGTCCAAGTGAACATCGTAGAGCTATGCACAGTCCGAATCATATGCTCGAACTAGTACACCGTACCTTTGAGGGACAGAGGCGGAATTATTTCTTTCATCAAACCTGTCACTCTCCGAGTATTAACACTTTTTTGGTATAGGGGGAAGGGGCAAACCACTGGCATCTCTCTTACAGAGGACACTGCCACACCTTTCACAGCTGGTATCACCAATAGGGATACTATTACTGGAGGAACCGAGGGAGAAGTAGCTTTAGCTACGAGCATCCTCAACAAAGACATAAAAGGCCAACCATATAGACCTTGGCATTGTCAAAACTTTTATTGGTGCGGCGAACATTAAGGGTACTCCATATACCACCAAAACCTGAAAAACCGGCTGATGCAGATCCAAGGTATCCTTGCTTCAGAGAAATACTCCCGGAGCGGCCAAACTTTGTGCATATAAATGAGGGCAGGAGCAGTAGAAACATCCCCTAAAGAGACCAAAAGAGGGAAATACTTGTTTGGTGTCTTTATGAGCATTGCGAAGACAGACATCAGCAAAGCCTCAGCTCTGTTTTCCACTTTAGGTGGTACGCCTTCCACTGTAGAGGAGGCTATAACCTGTATTTACCACATTTGGATGGCTATGAAAAATCCTGCCTCCTAAAAGAAGCAAAAGGGGGTGTAGATCTAGGATCAGTTTATTTAAAAAAACTTGTTGCAGCGTTCACTCTTACCCCCTCCCAAGTATGAATCTTTTCCATTGGTACACTAAAATCCATCACCACACACTTCCTGAATAATACTAGGCAGGCAGTTAATTCTAATAGCCAGGCCTTCTACATCATGAGGCTCAATACTACACAGTATTCTAGAAGTTTCATTCCAGCTGTTACCAAGTTGTGGAACGATCTTCCTAATCAGGTAGTTGAATCAGTAGAACTTCAAAAGTCCAAAGTTGTAGCAAATAATAATAATAAAAAAATTCAAAAGTTCAATTAGGGAGGAGGCAGTATATGTGTACCCCTGTGGGATAAACAAAATTATTCTGGTGTGGCAGTCGGGCTTCTCCCCTGCTCCTTCCACTGGTCATTTAACCCCTTGTTAAACGATTATAACAAACCTCTCCAGTTTGCGCTGAAACCATATCTGTATACCATGGAAGGAAAATATCAAAATCACGCAGAATTGCGAACTCTAACTATTTCTTGAATTTGTGGATGGTGACTGGTATGAGTACAAGGTTTTCAGAAATCTTCGTAATAACTTCAGATTACCCTCTGGAGGCCTGTTTACATAAAATCCAACATAACTGGCGTAAATGAAACTGAATGGTATAATGGAGCCTCTGTTTGCACTAGGAACTTGTGTAATATCCATACTTCTATGTTTAGAAGGCTAAGTATTCCATTTAAGAGTTTGATTTAGTTTTTCAAAGTCCTTTTCAAAGTCAAAGGTAACTTTCGAGAGTATTTAAAAAAAATTGCCGTAATATGATATATATATATATATATATATATATATATATATATATATATATATATATATATATATATATATATATATATATATATACCTAAGACCAAAACAATTGATCGTATCTTCAATGCATGCAAATATGTTCTAAAAATGTTACTGAAACCATAAAATCTATTTAACATATCTGAATATTTGCATCAACATATTTTGAGTTATTCCTATCGTAATGTACATTTTTCCCCTGGTCATTTGAAAAAAAAAAATGTCTATTTCAAAAAAGAGGGAGTTAGTTGGAATTGGATTATTCAACAGATAGTCGTCAGGTTGGCAGGGAACTCGAGATGAATCAAAAGGTTTTTCTGTTTGTAAGTAATTTACAAGATATTAATCTCCTAACGACGATCCACAGAGTAAAGTGAAAACAGAAGTTATTACTAAGACACAAATACCTTACCATTTTTACGATCATACGCAGTACATACCAGAGGGTAATGCAATCAAACACCTTCATCAGTTTAAAAGGGTAGGCTCCACTTGGTAGAGGTGATTTTTGCCAAATTTCTATTTTTTTTTTCTTTGCTAAAAGTCTTCCTTTGGCCTAGCAGAATACCGTGATACGTGTAGAATTCGTCTCCAGCCTCTATAACGCCCCCCCCCCCATGGTCGTCAACGGCCCCCTACCTGTATAATATATATCATTGCATGTTGGGCGAAGTGCCATATGCTCATAGTAAAAATAAAAAATATCGTTAGTAATAGTGTAATTTTTAAAGTCTACCTCTCAAAAATTGTAACTTTATTAGTAATAATAATTATAATAATATTTCTGTAAATAATAATTATAGTAGGTATAATATATATCATTGCATGTTGGGCGAAGTGCCATATGCTCTTAGAAAAAATAAGAAATATCATAAGTAATAGGGTAATTTTTATAGTCTACCTCTCTAAAAGTGGTCGAAGTCGTTTTCTATGATAAGTTTCATCAAAGAAAACAACTTTAGGGATATCTATGAAATTATTTCCCATTTTCTTATGTCCTCAGATAAAAAACGCCTTTTCTCTGGTTTTTTTTTTTTTCGGGAAAGGGGTGTATTTCTTTGATTGTCCTGCTTTTATGCCTTAAACAATATAATTTCTAGATGTTTTAGGCTATCAAGTGACATAATAACTGCAAACTCTCAGAAGGTTTTGTCCCTAAATCGAGGTTTGAATTTTTGCTCATTATTTATTTCTAACTATTCGCTCATTTATCGGCAGCGCTTTCGCTGAAGTTGTTGCTCGTTTTTTTTTTTTTTTTTTTTTTATGATATGTGCTTATTTACTGTTCTGTTTTTATAAAACTTTATGTGCATGTTCCAGGTGGATATACCAACATGCCTACAGACCAAATTTCTATTCAAGACAGTAGTTTCTCCCCGATCACCAAATAACCTTTAGTACAAGGGGCACTGAATTTCACATTTTTTCATAAAATCATTTATTTTCCCTGTAGGATGATAAAACTCACAGATAATGTGCGTCATTATAGTGCTAATAATGCCTGAAAATTTCATTGGCCTGTCTTGATTAGTGTATTTTTGACAAATATTTTTTACGATCGGCACCCCTACAAAGAAGTAACGTTATAAAAACCATAAGATTTCTCATTTTACATTATCTAAACACTACAGATCACTGAAGGTGTAAGTTCCACTTTTTATTCATGATATTATAATAAAATACACCAGTAGATTAATGTATAATAGAAAATCGATTAATCATTTTGAACAGAGCAGAAAATGTTTTATGATATTGAAATAACCAAACTGGCTTTGCATTTTAGAGAGTAAAAAGCATATTCTTTGCCTTTCTGTATCTATCTATCTTATCGCATTGTGGTCATGACTAGTACTGCATATACGTCAGTCATCTTGTGCATCAAGTAATATCTTCTCACCGGGTAAATTGTCAAGAATTTTTCAATCTATCATTGTAGAACTAGATGATTAATTATTTTAGTTAGACTCAAATTTCTTAAACGTCTTTATTTCACGTGAACCTTTAATAATTTTCTTGAATTCCGTTCCTTCCACAATTTCACTAATGTCTATTTTTTTTTCCTCTTGACAAATGGAATGTATTTAAAGTTCCATTTACTTCATAAAATATCTCAGTTCTCATCTCGTTCATTCAATAACAATAGAGAAAATCTTGAATATGCCACTCAATCACTTAACTGTTTACAATTATATAATGAATATCAATATATATCTTTTGTAAAAAAAAAAAAAATATGTTTGAATTTAGTCCATGTTGAACCAAAGATTAAAAAGTGTAATAGGAAGTTTTGCAATGGAAATAGAGAAAGATGAACAAACAGGTGATCAGAGAAACCTTTTGGTCAATAACAATGGAACAATAAGTGCAGTGAGTTGGAAATATGGCGAGGGGGCCGAATTCATATGGGATGATGGATTTTGCAATTCCCCAAAAACCTTTTGGGTTCTGTATTAAAAAGAGAATGGACCAAAATAAAATGGATATAAACTCGTGCATCGATCACCATTGCAATAAAACCATAGATTGATAGAGCAAATGATATACCCGTAGACTTTTCACAGAAATTAAATAACATTTTTGCATCATGTAAATGTCCTGTATAGTTGATATATTTGATTACTGTTCGCTCTACCAAATGTTGAATTCATGCTCTTTTTCTCGTTCATTGTTTGATATAATGTCTCGTTTCTACAGCCCTACAGGACGAAGGCTTCAGATAATGTCGTTCCAACTGCGTTTGTTTATGGTTTTTCTCTTCCAGGCAAGGTAGGTAGTAACATGGTAATGGCACAAGCCACCCATTGAGATACTACCGCTAGAAAGATATTGGGTCCTTTGACTGACCAGACATTAGTACATTGGATCCTTCCTTCTGGTTACGGTTCTTTTTCCCTTTACATGAACGCACACCGAATAGTCTGGCAAATTATTTACACATTTCCTCTGGCCTCATGCACCTGACAGCATTGAGATTACCAAACAATTTTCCTTCACTCAAGTGGTTAACTACTGCACTGTAATTTTCAGTGGCCATTTTCCTCTTGGTAAGTGTAGAAGAGACTCTTTAGCAATGGTAAGCAGCTCTTCAAGGAGAAGGACACTTCAAAATAAAATCATTGTTCTTTAAGTCTTGAGTGGTGACAGAGCCTCTGTACCATGGTTTCCACTGTATCGGGTTAGAGTTTTCATGCTTGAGGGTACACTCGGGCATAATATTATATCTTATTTCTCTTCCTGCTGTTTTGCTAAGGTTTTATAGTTGATATATGAATTATTTATTCTTATGTCACCGTTCCTAAAACATTCGATTTTTCATTTTCTTTCCATCACTGTGCTATTTCCCTTGTTGGAGCCCCTGGGCTCATGACATGTTGCTACAAACCTATTTGGATAGGGTTGTAGCTTAACAAGCAATAACAATAATATACCCAAAAATTTATCTTATCTTATCAATTTAGAGTATTCTTTTTCCCTGCTTCGTTTGCAATATATAGACACCGTGTCTGTTATTGTCTTCTCCAGCAATCATCTGTCATTGTCATTATATCATCTTCTCATCACGGGACGAGGGGACTGGGAACCCCCTATCCTGTATAAAAATCCTACGAGACAAAGACAAAGAGATGGAGCTGGGGGGGAGAGTGACTGCTCCCCACACTCTAGTTTCGGGGTGTTTGAATGTGCGTGGATCTAGTACGATAGAGAGTAAAAGATGTGAGATTGGAAGTATGTTTAGAAGTAGAAGGATGGATGTATTGGCCTTGTGTGAGACAAAGATGAAAGGAAAGGGTGAAGTGATGTTTGGTGAAATGTCTGGTAGAGTGTCTGGGATTGAAAGGGGAAGAGCGAGAGAAGGTGTGACGTTATTGCTGAGTGAATGGATGACAGGTAAAGTAGTGGAATGGAAGGAGATATCATCTAGGTTAATGTGGGTAAGGGTTAGGTTGGGTAGGGAATGTTGGGCGTTTGTCAGTGCATATGGGCCAGGTAGTGAGAAAAGGTGAGAAGAGCGGAATGAGTTCTGGAATGAATTAACTATGTGTGTAGAAGGACTGGGTAGAAGGAATTATGTAGTTGTCATGGGTGACTTAAATGCTAGAGTGGGCGCTGGAAAGGTAGAAGGTGTCATTGGGAAGTATGGCGTACCAGGTGAAAATGAGTGGTGAGAGACTGGTAGATATGTGTGTTGAACAAGAGATGGTAATAAGTGGTAGCTTTTTTAAAAAGAAAGATAAAAATAAGTATACATGGGTAAGAGTGGCAAATGGAAGAGTAGTAGAAAGGGCATTAATGGATTATGTGTTGATAACTAAAAGAATGTTTGAAAGATTGAAAGACGTGCATGTGTTTAGGGGTATGGCTAATGGTATGTCTGATCATTTTTTGGTGTAAGGAAAATTAGTCGTAGCAAAAGAGTGGGGGAATAGAGTAGGTGGATGTAAAAGGGAGCTAGTGAGGGTTGAAGAGCTAATAAAACGGGGGTAAAAAGTGAATATCAGGAAAGGTTGAAAATGGCATATGACGAGGTGAGAGTAAGAGAAACTGGTAATTTAGAGGAGGAGTGGAAGTTAGCAAAAGAAAATTTTGTTGGGATTGCAAGTGATGTATGTGGCAAGAAGGTTGTTGGAGGCAGCATGAGGAAGGGCAGTGAATGGTGGAATGGAGTAATAGTATAGAGCAGTATGAAAAATATAGAGAGAAAAATGTGGAAGTAAAGCGCAAGGTACGTGAGGCAAAGAGGGCAGCTGACCTGAGGTGGGGTCAGGGATTGGGTCAGTCATATGAAGAGAATAAGAAGTTTTGGAAAGAAGTGAAGAGAGTAAGGAAGGCTGGCGCAAGAATTGAAGAGACAGTGAAAGATGGAAATGGAAGGTTGTTAAAAGGAGAGGAGTTAAGGAAAAGGTGGGCGGAATATTTTGAGAGTTTGCTGAATGTTGAGGATGATAGGGAGGGAGATATAATTGCTGTTCCAGATGTTGAGGTGCCAGCGATGGGAGATGAGAATGAGAGAGAGATTACAATAGAGGAAGTGAGGAGAGCACTAGATGAAACGAGAGTAGGAAAAGCATCTGGTATGGATGGTGTGAAAGCTGAGATGTTGAAGGAAAGGGGGGTGACTGTACTTGAATGGTTGGTGAGATTATATATTATGTGTTTTGTGTTGTCAATGGTACCAGTAGATTGGGTTTGTGCATGTATTGTACCACTATATAAGGGTAAGGGAGATGTGCATGAGTGTTGTAATTCAAGAGGTATTAGTTTGCTGAGTGTAGTTGGAAAAGTGTATGGTAGAGTAATGATTAAAAGGATTAAGGATAAAACAGAGAATGCAATCTTGGAAGTACAGGGTGGTTTTAGAAGAGGTAGGGGTTATATGAATCAGATTTTTACAGTTAGGCAGATATGCGAGAAATATTAGAAAAAGGTAAGGAGGTGTATGTTGCGTTTATGGATCTGGAGAAAGCATATGATAGAGTTGATAGGGAAGCAATGTGGAATGTGATGAGGTTATATGGAGTTGGTGGAAGGTTGTTGCAAGCAGTGAAAAGTTTCTACAAAGGTAGTAAAGCATGTGTTAGAATAGGAAATGAAGTGAGTGATTGGTTTCCGGTGAGAGTGGGGCTGAGACAGGGATGTGTGATGTCGCCGTGGTTGTTTAACTTGTATGTTGATGGAGTGGTGAGAGAGGTGAATGCTCGAGTGCTTGGACGAGGATTAAAACTGGTAGGCGAGAATGATCATGAATGGGAGGTAAATCAGTTGTTGTTTGCGGATGATACTGTACTGGTAGCAGACACAGAAGAAAAGCTTGACCGAGTAGTGACAGAATTTGGAAGGGTGTGTGAGAAGGAAGTTGAGAGTTAATGTGGGTAAGAGTAAGGTTATGAGATGTACGAGAAGGGAAGGTGGTGCAAGGTTGAATGTCATGTTGAATGGAGAGTTACTTGAGGAGGTGGATCAGTTTAAGTACTTGGGGTCAGTTGTTCCAGCAAATGGTGGAGTGGAAGCAGATGTACGTCAGAGAGTGAATGAAGGTCGCAAAGTGTTGGGGGCAGTTAAGGGAGTAGTAAAAAATAGAGGGTTGCGCATGAATGTAAAGAGAGTTCTATATGAGAAAGTGATTGTACCAACTGTGATGTATGGATCGGAGTTGTGGGGAATGAAAGTGATGGAGAGACAGAAATTGAATGTGTTTGAGATGAAGTGTCTAAGGAGTATGGCTGGTGTATCTCGAGTAGATAGGGTTAGGAACGAAGTGGTGAGGGAGAGAACGGGTGTAAGAAATGAGTTAGCGGCTAGAGTGGATATGAATGTGTTGAGGTGGTTTGGCCATGTGGAGAGAATGGAGAATGGCTGTCTGCTAAAGAAGGAGATGAATGCAAGAGTTGATGGGAGAAGTACAAGAGGAAGGCCAAGGTTTGGGTGGATGGATGGTGTGAAGAAAGCTCTGGGTGATAGGAGGATAGATGTGAGAGAGGCAAGAGAGCGTGCTAGAAATAGGAATGAATGGCGAGCGATTGTGATGCAGTTCCGGTAGGCTCTGCTGCTTCATCCGGTGCCTTAGATGACCGCGGAGGTAGCAGCAGTAGGAGATTCAGCATTATGAAGCTTCATCTGTGGTGGATAATGTGGGAGGTTGGGCTGTGGCGCCCTAGCAGTACCAGCTGAACTCGGTTGAGTCCCTGGTTAGGCTGAAGGAACGTAGAGAGTAGAGGTCCCCTTTTTGTTTTGTTTCTTTGTTGATGTCGGCTACCCCCCAAAATTGGGGGAAGTGCCTTTGGTATATGTATGTATGTATCATCATCGTCATCTCCTCCTACACCTATTGACCCTCAACTCAGGCAAACTATTCTATTTCATTTCTCTTCCTATTGTTTTGTTGAAGTTTTATATGTTTTACATAGGAATTATTTATTCTAATGTTACTGTTC
>NC_090750.1:43976263-43984712 GCF_036898095.1 Palaemon carinicauda | reverse complement strand
GATATGTGGTATACATGTGAAAATAAAGTAAAAATAAAATTAAAATACCTCAAAATAAATATGGCACATTATTTATAATAATTCATCCTGCTATATATAAACGGGAGCAACGAACGAAACAAAAAGACAAGCACAGATATAAACACACACACAAATAATTGTATATATATATATATATATATATATATATATATATATATATATATATATATATATATATATATATATATATGATATACATATACATACATACATACAAACACACACACACACAGACACACACACACACACACACACACACATATATATATATATATATATATATAATATATATATATATACATATATATATAAATATGTATATATACAGTATATATATATATATATATATACATATATATGATATACATATACATACATACAAACACACACACACATATATATATATACATATATATAATATATATATACATATATATAAATGTGTATATATATATACATATATATATATATATATACTGTATATATAAATATATATATACATATATATATAAATATATATACAGTATATATATACACACATATTTACAGTATATATATATATATATATATATATACATACAGATCCACACACACCCACACACACACGCATATATATATATATATATATATATATATATATATATATATATACATACATATATATATATATATATATGTATATATATATATATATATATATATATATATATATATACTGTTTTCAACAGACATGTGAGACGGAAACACCAGACAATCAAATAGGAACCAAGTTTAATGTCTCTGTGACAACTAAATCTAAACTTATGGCTGATTAAGAAAATTGGACATTTTACTTGATTGGGACCTTGACCTTCCAAAATCTAATAATTTCCATCTTTTTACATAATAATTAACCTTTCCAAGTTTCACCACTCTACGATTAAAATTGTACCCAGGAATCTCTTCATAAACAAATAAACAAATACAAACAAACACACAGATAGGAGTGTGAAACATAAACTCCTTCAAACGTCGTTGCCGGAGGTAAATATTTTACTTTTTGCCTTTTTTATCTTCTTTTTTGTCACTATTACACAGTTTACGGTAAAAAAAATATATGGTACAAATAAAAGACCATGAAATAAAATAAAATGTGGAAACATATATAAAAGTTCAAACTTTTACCCTTTCCTTGCTAACAGAGAGAGAGAGAGAGAGAGAGAGAGAGAGAGAGAGAGAGAGCCCTCAACGCTGCTGCTCCATTATATATTACCCACCTTATTTATTTCCGTATAAAAAAATTTTCTTTTACCTTTCCATTTATTCTAAACATTTTTATTACCCTTCATTGTAAGCAGTTTGAGCTTTGTCTATATATCGGCGCTGTGTTTTTTAATCACAAGTTAAAGATTAGTATTTTGAATAAATACATCAATAGATTTATATAAATATATAAAGTTTTTATGTTTCACATTCAAAACTAGCTTTAGTACAAATATTGCACATCAATCGATGGAGTTACTCTACATCTCGAGGTAAAGTTCTTAGATAAAGATATAAAAAAAATCTGGTGCTCCTCCTAATATAAATCAATTCTCCTATCACAAAGGAGCTACAGGGTACGTGAGGTCGTTGCCTCTTTTTAATCTGGGTATTGATATGTATGACAAAAAGGACCCTCCTTCGGGTGGCATTTCCAAGGCTCCTTTGATGCGGTCTTTGGTAGTTTCCTTTCTAGCTTTGACTTTTCAGATTAAGAGATGAGAAATATTAGTTTGAAAATATGTATTTTCAAATCTCGTTAATTAAGGTGTTTACTTCTGGCTTAATTAAGCCTAAGTCAAGTGAATCGGGTAAGTACGTAAAGCAATTGGAATACCTGCACACCCCCGTCCCTTCCCTCTCCTTCCCTCCCTGTGTCTTGACCTTCCTCCGATACTTCCATTAACCCCCTTTGCTTTATTTTGTGCGTACAACAAACTTGAAGCTTCTCTTACCTGTTAAGACTAATCCTTATTTTATTGTCAGCTTTTTCCATTTTATAAATAGAATGGAGGCGTAATGCAAATGCATTTCTGCATGTACGGGGTCATAGTAAAAGGCCAGTCATGGATATGATGGAAATACCTCCTTGGTCAAACAAAAACTGAGACAATTAACTGCTTATGCATAAACCATAGTAGATAACCACATTACAATTGCTAATGGTAAAGTGAGCAAACATACCGAAAAATTTGCAGTCAACTCATTTAACATTCGATTACATTTACTCTACCTTTCAAGGAAGTAATGCCAATCAATCCTGCCTTTGGAAAACATGTGTTTCATAATGTAAACACATTTAAAGAAGCCAATTGGGTAGGTTCATCAAGTTGGATAAATAGGGTAAAGACTATCAACTCCTTAGACACCATGAAGAAATACAACAATATCCTGAAATGCTGGAATTATAACAAGAATCCAACATAAAAATTCTGTCAGTTATTAATAAATATAGCAGCTTACAGAAAGGTAGAGTAAGTGATGCTGGAGAGACTAGGAAAGGGAGTTACTGGAGTGGTAGGAGGAGGGTCAAGACAGAGGTGTGGTCGGAGAAGGGAGGGATGGGGAGTGTAAGTATTCGAATTGCTTTACTTACTTAGCTGATTCACTTGACTTCGATTTTATTATTACAGGAGTAACCACCTTAATTAACTGGATTTGAAAATGCATTATGGTATCAAGAATTATGGGTAGGAGTATAGAGTGCTGTGTAAAAGTACCATTCTAATCAAGCGATTAGTATGGGAGATGTTAAAGAAAAACACAGTTTTTTGGCCAAAAATGCATAGTAGGAGAATACTGTATAATTATGCATTAGTCATTAATATCCATACTATGATTTTGTTCTAGCTGTAATTATATATGTATAGAAAAGAATATACAGTATTATATTTATGGCGCATAGTAAATTATAATGTTATACTCCTTTTACTAGACTATAATCACCCAGTCTTTCCTCATCACAGAATCCCCCAAAAACACTCTGATCGGTCCTTCTACTAATGACACGTTTTTAGATCTACCATTGCGGTTTTTCAGTTGTCTGGTGCTGTGTTAGCATTTTACTCTGGTGTACCGCATGTGTTTTATACAGGTTTGTACACTGTAACTGCTTTGATTTTTTATCTTGTCACTCGCTCCTCCTATCAATGTTAATATAATAGTTTGTGTTATCAGGATACCTCAAATTCTGTTGTGTTTGAACTTTTGTGACATTTTTGCTCGTAAATCACTGTATATAAAACCAATGATTGTTTA
This sequence comes from Palaemon carinicauda, assembly GCF_036898095.1. Taxonomy (NCBI): domain Eukaryota; kingdom Metazoa; phylum Arthropoda; class Malacostraca; order Decapoda; family Palaemonidae; genus Palaemon; species Palaemon carinicauda. The sequence continues at coordinate 43,981,391 of NC_090750.1, read as the reverse complement.
ATAAAGTTTAGTTGCATTCAAATACCTTCTCAGTTACAACTTGACTGGTCACTCACACATTGGTGACCAGTGCAGTGACTGCCTTAATTAACATGCCGTCCATCCCAAGCGCGAGAAGCGTTTGCCTGGTTCTAGCATGCTGAAGTCCATTTTTGCAAGAAGGATCTGACTTAGTCAAGCACCAGAGCAGACTATGTTCTGGCATCCATCCCCGCAGATATTTTCCTGGAAATGCCTGGCGTGCTTTGAGAGCAAAGGGATACCCCAATAGTGTACAGAGAACTCTAAGAATATCTACTTACTATTAAATGCCCATATAGCCAAACCTCTTCAGCTCCCTCAACAACCACTGGGGGACCACAAGCCATCGCTCTCCCTTAGGGTGAACCTACTTCACGCTCTTTGTGTACGACTCTTACCTGAATCTGTACGAACTGTCATACCCGATGTCGATATTTTACCCGTGAAAGACCTGATGACCGAAGTCGACACTCTTACGGACAGCCTCTTCCCTCCACTCAAGACCTCCATGAACACCTCTACTCCTGACGAAAAAAAGAAATATTCAGCATCGACAAAAACTGACGAGATTGTGGTAGGACACAGATGGCCAACCCGTGACCTGCCAGAGCGGCAACAAAGCCACCTACCACCCACCACTCGCTTATACTGCAACCAACGACCTCTACAGCCACTTACTGATCCTCATCGGCTGCAGTTATGCTACTGCCACTCAAGATTTGGGGCTACTGCGAAGAAATGTTCGAACAGGGGTCAGTGGTCGTAAAACGTGTAAGTAGGCCATTGCTTATGGCAGTTGCCTCCCATGTCAATTTTTTTTTCTTCTTACCTGATGCAGGTGCAGCTAGTTAATTTTTGGTAGACACAGGTGGTTGCCATTTTCTTCTGCCAAAGCCACTCTCCAGGACACAACGTAATCTAAATATTCTGACATCTGCCTGGTAGCTGCCAACAGATATGCTATACACACCTATGGTTACGATGTGGGTATTAAATATCACTTAGAGATTTGTGTTGCTGACCTCTCCTTGCCAATACTTGGTGCAATTTTTTTCTCTACTTTCATAGCCCTTGGTTGATGTCACTCACTGACGTTAAGTTAGCGCAGACTCTTACTCATCCACATCTCTTCAACCCACACCTCCGATCTTGCTCTCCGCATCAGCGCACCCGTGGATGCCTACACCCACCTCCTCATATCGTACCAGTAAGTTTTTGGTCAAGAACTTCATCAAACGGCCACGGTTCTCACCAAACACAGTATTCAATATCATATCAAAATGACGAGGCACCTATTATTCACCAGATTTAGGCATCTTGCATAGGATCGTTTAGCTGCCACCAACCAAGCGTTTGCCAAAATGGAAGGAATGGGACTTCACAAAAAGGACTGAAGCCTACATCATTACATTACACTCTTCTCCCAAAGAGGAATACCTCCATCACCTACTCATTGTAATCTGCCCCCTACAACAGAAGGGCCTTGTAGTGTACATATGGCGCCAACGAAGTATAGTTCTTAGGGTACCACATCAATGCTGATGAATTCCACCCCCACCCTGAGAAGGTAGCAGACGTTCAGATTTCCCTCAAGCCTTCGGCCATTAAACCACTGTAAGAATTCTTGTACATGATCATCTGTTATCACCTTTTCCTGCCAGATATCTCCACCACTATTGCCCAATCTATGCTTCCTTCAAAGAAAGGCAAAAACACTTGAAGTGGGGTCGCCTTTAAGCGGCATTCTGCAAGGCAAACAATATCCTACCAACCACTGCTGCTTTCACTTTTCCCGTGCCATATGCACCAATCCTCCTATCTACCAATGCCAGCAATGTCGCTATTGGTGCAGTACTCAAGCATGGGGTCAGCAGCTCGCCCCGCCCATTGGATTTCTACAGTAGAAATCTGTCCAAGGCATAATACGGCTACTGTAACTTCAACTGTGGACTGCTTGCAGTACACTTGGCTGTCCGACACTTTTACCACTTTTTAAAAGGCACGCCATTCATCATTCACACAGTTCACATGGTTATAGTGCAAGCCTTCACTCGAGTGTACGAGGCCTGCTCTGGCCTACAACGCCATACATTTCTGTCGACATAGTAGGTCCCCTACCTACATCACAAGGACATCGTTATCTGTTTACGGTCATCGACCACTTTTCTCGTTGGCCTGAAACTACAACGTCCGACTCATGTACATCTGCACTACTATAAAGATAGATAATGAGATTTGGTATCCATAAGCATATTACTTCTGACAGGGGTACCACTTTCATGGGTCAATTGTGGACATCATAAGCGAGTCTCCTGGGGATCACCCTACATCAGACAACCACCTACAGCTGTACTGTCAAAGCAGCTTTGATGTCCCGCTAAAAAGATTTCAACTGGTTTGCCCAGCTTCCCTTGGTCTTCGTGGCACTAAAGACCACTCCTAAAGACGCCCTGGGTGTCTTGGCAGTGGAAGTGGTATGTGGTATCTCGTTCTAAAGTACGCCTTTCCAGAACAAGGCACCCTATTTCTCATGTATGTCATTTTTGGGGGGATCCATGTATTTTATATAAACTCGTACACTGTAACGGTTATGATTTTTTATCTTATAACTTGTTCTTCCCTGCATTGTTACTAAAACAGCCTTTGTTATCATGCTAGCTCATGTTCTGTTGTGCTTGAATTTTAATGAAATTCTTGCTCGCAAGTAGCGGTATATTAACTCGATGATTGTTTAATAAAGTTTAGTTGCATTTACCTTGCCTCTCATTTATAACCTAACTGCTCACTTGCACACTAGCATTTGCTTGGCGGTAGATCAAATACTACCTTGACTAGTGAGATTAAGTTACCTTATACCATATGTAGTACGTGAACATTTCAGTTCAACATCTATCTATTTTCTATTTACACTGAACATCACCAAACCACTACCTTAAGGAAAAGTTGGCTCAACTTTTCCTTCCTTCTTACAGTCCCTCTTTGTTTTTCTCACACCATCCAAGACTCTTTAGACTTCTTTCCCACCAAAGTGGTCCCTTTCGTATCTACTTGGTGTAATGCATTCTTCTAGTGTATTATGATAAATTCTAATAACTCTAAACTGAACATCATCTATATCCGGAAATTTCAACATAACACACATGAAACTCTTCATATTACCTCTTTTTTATTTTATTATTAGGTTTACATACACACACACACACACATATATATATATATATATATGTGTGTGTGTGTGTGTGTGTGTATATATATACACCCACATAAATATTTATATATATATATATATATATATACTGTATATATATATATATATATATATCAAAACCGCGATTAGCTTTTTAGATCGCTAATCATTAACCAAATTTAGATGATGGAAAATAAAGTTGACGTAAAGTGTTTACAGATAAATAAAGACATTCAAGAAGCAGTTGTTGTTGAAAATAGTCACACAGGAAAGTTAAATTTACCTAATTAAAAGTCAGTCGTAAGAGTAGAGTAATTAGCAATAGTACAGATTGAGAAAAGTTATATATAATACAGAATAAAATGCTTCAACGTAAAGATGTTAAAAAATTCATAAAACACATATCTTGAAAATACAAAATTAGACAGCAAACCTAACTTGTGCAACCTCGTCTATGGGTCAAAATTCCATAAAATAAAATTCAAGATTTTTGTTAAAGTAAACGAAGGTTGTGAGAGTGGTGTAACCTGTCTTTTGAGAGAGACCACGAGCAAAGCTTTTGTTTTGAAAAGAAGGAATTTTATCTTTCTTTGGCGACGCTGAAACCGATATTAAAATATTGGTGAATTCAAAATCGCTGATAAGGAAAGATGAATAGAGTCTGAAACATGACATGAAGTGAACTTAGCCGGAAAAAAGTTTTCAATGATTAGATTATTATTATTATTATTATTATTATTATTATTATTATTATTATTATTATTATTATTATTATTACTCAGCAGTGTTACTGGTGTTGATTTTAACTTTTTTTTTATTGTAAATATTCCGAATAGCCTCGTAGTGGCTGTACCTACAAGGTTGATAGGCATTAAATCATCTGAATTCCCTTTTCCTTCTTGACATATTTTTCATTTGGAATAAATTTTCAAGAATCGTTAGCCACTTTATGGATAAAAGAAATATTACATATTAAAAGTCACTTATTCTGCGTCATTATTTATAAGCTGTTGCATAACAAATATCTATTAATGTCCTTCGACGTATGATTATAATAATAATAAAAATAAAAACAAATAAGTAGGCTATGAATAGAAGTTGTCTAAAAACGATAAGACTTAGTAACTAAGTATACGAGATGATGTAAATATTTCTATACGATATTACCATACGTGAAAAACAGGCTTTTCATTTCTTGAAATAATCTTCAAAAGGGTATGATTAAAAGAAAAAGAAAAAAAAAATAAGAGTTTAAAGACACGGCCCAAGGAAGAAAAAAATGAATGTTTTTTGGACAAGGGCTAAGGACACATTCAGGGTCCATTTCAACCTGTTGCACTTAATGTCTAAAAAACTATGTAGGTTACCGATTTGCTTTATTTATATATTTCCGACACAAAGACTTGATAAAATGTTGAACAAGATTTTTGTATATGTAAAGGAACTTTGAACGACACGGAGTTTGATACTGATTCTATGTATAATGGAACGGCATCGTGAATTTAAAAGGGATAAATATATTGCTCAAGGAATCTCTTATTCCCCATGATTAAGAGAGGCTTGGGTTAAGATAGTTTGTATATATTATTATTAGAATAATTTTTACAATCACTTTGTTACCATTGTATTGTTAGGCTACAGTAAAGGCGTATAAGAGATGTAATTATCATGAATAAAGATGTTTGGAATAATCAGAAAAGTAATTCAGTTTAATATTAAATCTAATAACTTATGATTTCATAACAGTTCATCAATAATGAATGAACAGAAGAAATAATGGACAGACCAAAGATATACACTGCAAATCTTGCCTGTGAATGGACAAGAAAAACTTTTCTAAGGTACTAATATCTTTCCTTCTTTTTATTCGAAAAATAAACCACATCTATTTTCCAGTTCATTTATTCCGCTGTTCACTGG
>NC_090750.1:43946263-43971263 GCF_036898095.1 Palaemon carinicauda | reverse complement strand
AAGGCAGTTTGGTAAACAAAACATCGGGGGGATATACGAAGGTTTAAAGGTTTATTCATTCGTTCGTTTGTTAAGTCTATATGAGTTAATGCTGCTTTAGTTTACAGTACATTAAAAAAAAACACGCACTTATACCCCCAAAATCAAACCCACACGCACACAAACATACACAAACAAACACACTTTAACTTGTTTAACACTTAGACCTTTAAATAAGTTAACTTATACAATTAAAATTAAATATATATAATTTTCTCGTTTTTCCATTTGAGCCCCATCATACCCCTTTTCTATGTTCCTTTCTAAAAAAAATACTCTTCATAAAATTCTAAAACCGTGTCTTCTGTCATTTCTTGTGCCTTCTACAAGTTTACTTACGGCTGACTTTTCTCTGTCCCTTTGGCCTACTTCAGAATTGAAATCAACCAAAAGTAATGCAAACTATTTTTTTTTTTTTTTAATACATCAACATATCTTCATAAAGATTTCTAGTTTTTTCATGTATGGAATGTTGTTGGTGCATAAATTTGGATAATCTCCAATTTATATGTAATGTTTAGTTTAATAATTAACCTTATAATTATATCACCAATGCCATAACATTCTCCATTGTTACATCCAAGGTTTATTTCAATAAGCAAGCCCTCTTCATTTCTTTGTTCTTTTCCTGTTCTCTGAAGCAAAATAAATGAACCTCTTTCAGCTTTATACTAGATCCCCCAATTCTTCTAATTTCACTGAATACTGTCATATCCCAGTTTATATATTTCATCTCTTGTAGTAGCATAACAAACTCTTCTTCCTTAAATGGGATCCTGGCATTGTAAGCTGTAAGGCCTGTTCTACTCCAGAGATTTTCAGGAGCCCAGCAGTGAGACAAATCTGCAGTTGTTCCACTGCCACTTGAGACTAGGGCTGTGGGATGTGACGGGGATTTTGTATTAATGTCTTGGGTTTGCCTTAGTTTTCATTACCATGCTGGCCACTGTGGATAGGTGACGGAGTAGACTTTAGCTTAATCTCTCAAAGCACAACAATCTAGTATGGGTATCCCTGACTAATACAGCTATGTTGAACCCTGTAATACATAAACCTTTCACCGAGGCAAGATATCTCTCTCTCTCTCTCTCTCTCTCTCTCTCTCTCTCTCTCTCTCACTGTATATGTATATATATATATATATATATATATCTTACGAAAATAAAATGATAATGGCTGGAAGACAAAAGACTGTTTAATGAAAAGATCATCATTATACCAAAGACGAAGACAATTTCAAAATAGATACCTGTACAGTAATTACGGCCGAAAATTTCATGTGGTGTCGTTTTCACTCTGAATTAGCGACGTAGATTTGCATATATTATTCAGAGAGGCTTATTTTCGGGGCGAGAAATTCTCATCGTGTTTTATTTCTAGCTTTAAGATTCTATGGTTTCAGAAATTTTACCGGCAATTTTAAACTACTATTCTGACTGGACGAAAGATTTTTTAATATACGTATTTTTTCGAGTACTTACAGAACTGTGATACAAAGGTTAATTGTTTTTCTTTATCATTAATGTATCTAATTTTTTTTAGATATACGTTTTCATTCGTGAAGATTTCTTACCACTAACAAGTACGAAAGTACAAGGAACCGCCAAAACAGAACATCGACACATTTAAAAATCATTAATAAATGACAAAACTCCAAAACCAATCCTTTACTAAATTCCGAAAACTATCTACACTTAGGAAATAAGAAATGAAAGAAAGGCAAATTGCAATTTGTTCGTCGATAGTAAGAGTTTATAAAATAAAAACAAAAATTAGATTTTTTTTTTTTTATATTAGACCAAGATACTTGGTGATTAAAGCAAAGAAAATCGGACGACATTATTTCAGCTAAATCGTACAATGGATCTAAAGCTTTGTACACCGTGTACAAGTTACATTATGGTTTCGTAAAGTTATGGTAAAATGTACAGTTCACTTAACATAGCATTGCTTCGGAAATGGAAGGCAAGCTTTAGACCTGCTTACCATCCCTGCTGCTATATATTTTGCATATATTACATCACACTCGATAAAGAAGCTATGATTCCCTCATATTCTGACTAATATACCCATTTATTATCGTAGACTTGAATAATATATTCATGCTTCGTTCACCGATGCTGTAATACACGAATCTTAATTTGGCAATAATTTATAATATTAATGGTGGTATGTTGTTTCTTCTGACCTGAAATCCCAATCCTTTTATCATCCCTCTCGCTCTCTTCATCAATAATATCCTATGCACAGCCCCAAGTATCCAGAGAAATGCTACTCCCTATCCTTCTACAGCAGGGTCTATTAACATTGATTCAATTCTGTGTTGCGATATATGATAAATTTCAATACCTGACGAAGATTTTGAAAAATCAATATTATACCTTAAGCTCATATAGACCTATTTCAAATCTATCCTTTGTCTCGAAAGTGCTTGAATATGTGGTTCTTGAACAACTAGTCACCCACTTAGAAGTAAAAGAAGCCTTGCCTGACAACCAATCTTCTTACAGAAAACTATACTCTACGGAGACAGCTATCTGTTCTGTTGTAAATGATATGCTACAAATGATGGATGAAAATTAATGTGGTATTTTAATACTGCTCGATCTCAGTGCTACTTTTGATACAGTTGTGCATGAACTGCTACTACTGTAAATGATCTACGGTCCATCGGCATAGAAGATCAAGCTTTCGAATACCTAAAAGACTACTTGGTTGGTAGAAATTACTGTGTACAAATTGGAAAACCTTATTCATCATATGAACCCTTAAACAGAGGGGTACCCCAGGGGAGTGTACATGGCCCAATCTTATTCTACATCTATGCTATTGGTCTATCGAAAATGCTACAAAGGTATGGCGTGAAGTTTAAACTATTCGCAGATGACACACAATTTTACTTCTCCATAAATAATATATATAGCACTACTGAAACTCTAAACCGATTCCTTGATAGTGTTAGAGAATGGATGACATTTTAACAACTAAAATTAAATGAGAACAAAACTGAATTCATGGTGGTGGGCAAGAGAAACAGCGTGAGAAACTTAAGTGATATTCAAATGAACATGAATAATGACTCAGTGCCGATATCTAGTAAAGTTCGAGATCTAGGTGTATTTCTTGACTGTAGCCTGTCTCTAAATGCCCAAATAAATAATGTAATAAAAACTGCTGGCTATAATCTAAGAAATATTGCGTTTATAAAATAGTACCTGGATGAAAATTTTGTAGAGAAACTTGTGATAAACTGTGTTATTACCAGGATTGACTACTGCAACTCTATCTACTACAATTTACCAAAAGTGCAACTTAAGAAATTACAAAACATAATAAACAGAGGAACAAGACTGGTGAAAGGTGTCCCACCTAGAGAAAGGATTACCCCTATACTAATCGATTTACACTGGCTGCTGATTAAAGCGAGAATTGAATTCAAAATATGTACAATAACCCACCAAGTTATCAGAACCGGTCGTCCAAAATACTCAAGAGAATTGCCACATATTGCGCAGCCAACAAATCATGTCGACACAAGAATAGTCACAGATGGCTTCAAACTGTTGGAACCTAGATTTATGTCCACTTTGGGCTCTAGAGCCTTTAAATATGCGGCCCCGAGACTATATAATAAGCTCCCATGAATCATTCGAATGATTGAAGACATTAAGGCTTTCAAGAGGAGACTGAAGACTTTATTATTCCATGAGTCTTTTGACAGTGATGATTTAACAGTAAATGAACAATACGTGATCTGAAAAGATAAATAGTCTGAACGAACAAGTTAAAACGACAGTGGAGGTCGTGTAGAGAGTGGGGTTCCCCTGCTGTATGGGACCGTAAAAGCAGCCATCAATGTAAAGTAAAGTAATGGTTATTTTCCAATGCGCCAAAGGGCCACAATGAGAGTTTCAGTGATTTCTGTTTGTGTGTTGCTCTCAAAAAGCCACTTATTGTGGGTTTTCAGTGTTGTAATTGAAATTTTATCCTGTCAAAATATATGTTCTTAATGAAGCTCATGGTAGGTCTAGGGGATCAAGTATTAAAAAGACATATATTCCAATCATGTGGGTCCTTTACGATTTTTGATAGCTTATGGGTAGTGTGCTGTGTGTTCGAATCTGCCATGCAGAAAGCCTGTGGAAAGCAGCAACGAAGTCATCAAGACACAGAAGTTATGCCAGTTGATTTTGAAAGTGGCACATCATCCCCCCAACCCCCGAGATGGCTATCATGCATGGGGGTAGAAGCCAGCCATCACCGAACCTCATCACCGCTAAATGTATGGGCAGACACTGATGAGGGAGTAACTTGCCAGAAAAAAAAAAAACTTATGTCTGGTGAGGTCTCTTGCTTGCCATATCTGACAGAAGACTGGCCATATCAAGAAATATTGCAGAAGCAGGGATATAACACCAGACTCTGCCAAAGCCTTGGTAGTGAGAGGGGCAGTTGTTGCTGCAACTCAGTACTTCTCAAGACCAACTGTCATGCACACAGTGGCTGAGGGGATGGAGCACTGGTTCATGAATGTAAGTGCCATTGAGGATACAGTGGCACTATTATGCCTCGCAGACACGGAGATGTTATAATTTTTCAACATAAGGCCTGCACCATTACAACATTAGGATGGCTTAAGATATATCGCCCACTTAAAATTTGAGTGACTGGATATAGCGACCTTTCAGATCTTCTTCAGAAACCATGCCAGTGTGCAAGAGGAGTATTTTGTGAGGTCCTTGTACCTCTCTCTGAGCGTGTAAGGACTTTGAACTTGTCCCAAATGGCTTTCCACATCATTTCCCAAGACCTATTTCAGCTAGTGTGTCTACCGGCATGACACTGTCCTCCAGGCCTTCATTATTTCTGCCATCACCCATCGAACAAAACGTTCTTCATTTAGAGCAATCGCTACTCCAGCACTTCTCATCAACGACCTTCAAGATGACTAGAGAGCCATTACCAGTGATAGTGTGAGCACCGCACCAAATCTATCTGATGCTGAACGCCATGACGTATGCATGCCATACTCTTGCAGTAGTTCCCAAGGATAAGGAAGTAGAGGGGAAGGCTTTCTGGCATACCGATTCTCTAGCAACATGTACAGGAAAGGCCACCACACTCAAGCCTGAAAAATTCAAATTTTGCTGAAGGGACACAGAGTGTATTAGATTTAATCTAGGCTGGGAAGGCTGTAGACTGACAGGAGATAGCCTCGGCCTCATGCCATTCATCACAGACATCATGTCGTGGTTTGGTTTCGTTAACCAACTGGCGCCCATCCTCATGGCCCCACCCATCATGGAACCGTTCAGGAATATACTGAAGAAGAAACAGACAGGCAAACATGTATTTTTGGACATGTATTTGCAGGAGAAATTGAAAAATGCTCAGGATACCATCTGCAACCTGGGCAAGGATGACCTCATATACAACGACAAGTCCCGCCCCACAGTAGTTGCCACCATTATGCCGTTCTGCTGTAGAAACGGTTGGGGAATCAGCCTCTGCAGAAGTAGATACCAGTACCCTGACGAGGCCAGTTACGCAGTAGTAAAGTGGGAAGATCTGGCTGCTGTGTGGTGCCTAAGAAAGGCTAGATGGCTACTCCTGGGATGCCTCAACCTTACCTTTATCGCCGATTACCTCCTCATAGTGAAGCTCCAGGGGATAGAGCCCTAGCATACATTGTTAACCCAAGATTGTTCAGGCTGAAGGATAAGACCCTCCAATATCAATATACAATGGACAAGAAAACAGTCAGTTCAGTGGCAGCCAAGGACTCCATATACCAGTTACTGATGGCAAAGGTAACTACAGGAGATTAGCACCCGCAGATGTTGCAGAGGGTAGCCGGCCTGAAACCCTTTTACAATGTGGTAGAATGCCTATAAACTTCGATTACCTAGTGCTTTACATATATGCAGACGGGTACGTATGGATGGTAATCCCAGAGGAACTTCGTCTACAGATTGCAAGAAATCTTCATGCAGGTCACCAAGGAATTGACTCCAAGCTCAGGAGTGCTTGACAGTCCGTCTACTGGCCTGGCATAGAGGGAGACCTTCAGCACCACAGCACCTTCATTACCAGAGGAATCGATAGCCATCATGCTGCCCCCAGAATATCCCTTTTAGTGTACGGTTGCTGATACGCTTCAGTTAGATGGGCAGATGTAACTGGCGTACTCCGATAGGATCACGGGATGGCTGGAAATAGCGTATTTTCATAATTGTACTATCTCAAAGAGAGTAATATCCATGATAAGAGGCTACTTGACAAGGCGAGGGGCCACAGAGGAAGTGTCCATGGATGTGGGCACAAACCTAGTGAGCAAAGAAATTTCCGCTTTCTTCAGATGGGGAGTCAAGGCGCACTTCTCATCGGCACATTATCCACAGTTGAATGGGAAATAGGAATGAGCTGTAAAAAACGCAGAAAGTATAATCAGGGCTAACAGAGGGAAGGGGAACCAGCCTACACTGCGATAAGGACTCTCGTGATTCTGCAATACTTGAACACCCCATTCGCAATATCAACAATTCTCCAGATGGTAACTGGGAGGCAATTACGAGGTGGAGTTACCATGGCGGAGGAACATTAGCTGGTCGACAGGCATTGGAAGCAGACACTGTGCAAACGTGAAATTCAAATGGCCACCAATAGAGAGAAAATAAGTGCTAGTCACGCCACCAGGACATCAAAACCCTTGGGAGTAGGGGCCTACATGAGCGTGCAAAACCAGGGAACAAATGAATGGGACCATATGGGGTTGGTGGTGAACTCCCTGACCCATTGGCAGTACCAAATCAACTTGGATGGTAGTTGACATCTGTCGCTAAGAAAAAAAAAAAAAGACATATTGCACCTACTAAAGGCCTAGCCCTCTCTCCCGCGAGGTCAACCACTACTTCAAGTCGGTTGGAGGTGCCAGTACGCACCCAGCGTGGTTCTCCAACTACATTATGGACAATCACAACGTCTAAAACGTATTTTACACAATTCTTCCTCTTAATCTAATTGTACTTTTTTATTATATCCTCGTTACCTTGCCGGTAACACTATATACCCTTTATGCAGGAATAATGTAACCATGTGAATAATTTTCTTTAAGTTTCAAATTTTATTTCTTTGCTGCTACAATTAATGTTTAGTTATGCATAAGATATCCCAGGTATTTTTATTTTTTTATCATAAGAAGTCAATTAATTGAAATTTATTATACAATATGTAAATTTTTTTACTTACTTAATCGATTGCTATTTGATTAATGCAAAATATTTATATCAATATAAAAAAAAACTTCATTCAATTATTAGTCATTTCGTGTATAGGCCCCTAGTTTAATAAAAATCTAGATGTGGGGAGATGTAAGATTTTTATGTAAGTATATGTTCTCCATAAGTAGGAACTATTCTTAATTCCTGCATCGCATGGTAATGCAGAGCGAGTCAGTCTCTATCCGACTTCTGGACGAAACGCACCTTCTTATATCATACTCCACACTGAACACTCTTCGTGTCATTGTTATCCTGTAGTTCTAAATATCCTACTATAAGAAAATATGGTAGTAACCGAAATATTGATAGGGTAGTCTAGTAATAGACACTCAAATGTAACCTAACCTACATTGGTATGCAAATACATTTCCACTATATTTTTATCAGATTAAAAAATCAATGAATGTTTTTTTTTTTTATCTTAATTTTACTCTATATTAAATGGTAGCTATTCTATTGTTTTTGAAAATTATACAAAAGAAAAGAAAAATCTTTGTGTATCTTTCTATATCTTTTTACATGAGACAAGAAAAAATCGCTGTATTCATAATGCCAATCTGATACTTCGATGAGGTATAAAGATTTACCAAAGATATTTCAATTCTCAAATACTTTTAAAACATGAAGCAATAGAACCCTATAAAGAATATTGAAATCAGATTGAACAAGTAATGTTATAAGAGAAATTAAAATCTTTTAAGAATTAAATTTTTCTAGACATTTAATTACGGCAACAAATGGGAACTACAAGCTACTGTAGATATATTCGCTCATAATTCTAATTTAATTATTTGCGTAGTAATAATGAACATGAATTTCAATAAACGCATCCGGTTGATTGGAAACAAGAATAAAACAAGATAGCCTCAGAAAATTAAATACATAATGTGTGAATTCTTGAATTCACTCCGAGTGGTTATATATTTTGCGTTTCAAATGCAAATGCAAAAAGATCAGAGCACAAAGATTTTCGAGGGGAAAGAATATCTAGTTGCAGAGAATTGCTTAGATTTGCATTTCATTTAAAATCATATTTTACCCTGACTATGAATCTAATTCTTTTAAATGCTAATTCTGAGAATGTTACGACAAATTATGACATAGCTCTTATTTAGTGTGATATAAAGTGTGTGTGTGTTTTTTTTTTATATAATTTTCTAATTTATGCAAGTAGTAAGTGTCGAAGTTACTCTCATATATTTCATGTCCTGTCAATGAATTTTCAGTGTTATTTCTAGCATATCATTTACAACAGCAGATGGCTGTCTCCGTAGAGTATAGTTTTCTGTAAGCAGATTGATTATCAGGCAAAGCTTCTATTACTTTTAAGTGGCTGACTAGTTGTTCAAGAATTACATATTCAAGCACTTTTGAGACAAAGGATAGATTTGAAATAGGTCTATATGAGCTTAATTCCTGGTAGTCCAGTGTATTTTTCAGAACTGGTGTGACAATACCCATTTTCTCAGATTTAGGAAAATTACATTCATCAATGCTTGCATTTGCTATTCTCATGATTATTTCGGCTAGACTTGAAAAGTCCATCTCTCCAATTATTTTAGATATTGGCATAGTGAAGATTGTATAGAGTATGTTGAGCTGAGAGCTCCTCAGGATAGGCTCGCAGAGATCTTCGTCCTACTGAAAACCCATCGAACATGCAGCCTCCTTGCAGTAGTGTCATTCGTCACTGCTGGTTGGACAAAAAAGGTCGAAGATCGCTTCTTGTCAACCACCTCTGTCCACTAAGACTTCTCATAACTAGAGGGTGGGTCATTGGCAGCTCTAAAGAGACCACTCAGGGGGAGACCTTACCCCACAAACAGGAAAATTGTGTGCTGAGAGCAGCAGGGACAGTTATATGCCCTTTGCACTTCTTCCGCTGGCTGAGAAATCACAGAACAAAAGACTTAGTTGTAGTCTGAGATGAAGAGATCACTTAGGAGAAGACCTAACTCACGCACAGGAAAGGAGCAGAATCCATCTTCATTTGCACTCCCTTCGCAGGCTGACATCTCAGTACAAGATAGTACGGTGTAGTCGTAGCTAAAGAGTCCAACCAACTCCAATATTAAGGCCATAAAAGCTTTCAATATTTTCCTATTATATATATGGTATCGAAACATATAACAGGAAATAGACCATTCTACTGACAATCAGCTTTTCATGAAATTTCTCTTTTATTATGCTTCTGATATCTTCCTTTTATTGCCAAAACAAAACCGTCCATATAATAAATTTATAATACCTTTTCAGCTGGTATATTAGAAGTTGCAAGGACTTTCTTAAGGATTGTTGTTTGCTATTTTAGTTTTTAAAGTATGAACCACTAAAACAATGATTGAAACCTGGGAAAAATTATACAAATTTTTATTGCAATACGAAATATAAAACTTCTTTTAAACCTTAGGAAACCCCGATTCTTTGATACATTTTCATTGGTAAGAAAAACTTTTGAAATGTAACATTAATGATTGGTAATTTAGACTTTGTTATTATATTTGGTCATTGATGTACCAATACAAATAAATGTAGGCCTATAGTAATACCGATACTTATACCAATACTTATACTTTAATTATACTTATACCTATATTTATAATTATAATTATAAGTTATGATTGTGCTCTCTCTCTCTCTCTCTCTCTCTCTCTCTCTCTCTCTCTCTCTCTCTCTCTCTCTCTCTCTCAAGCAAAATAAAATAAGAGAGCCCACAGGAATTGCGTATATGCGCTGTCAAACAAAATCTCAAGTTATAATCTTTCAATCTTCTCTCTCTCTCTCTCTCTCTCTCTCTCTCTCTCTCTCTCTCTCTCTCTCTCTCTCTCTCTCTCTCTCTCTCTCTCTCTCTCTCTCTTGCTATAGGGCTGAGAGTGGTGAAAGAATTCGGTTATCGCTACGATCAGCATAAGTGTACTACTATGAGATTCAGGGCCTCTGTAACACGGTTTTTTCGCAATAACTTTTTTTCTATGAATTTCATAAATATAACGCTTATTCAGAATGCACATTATATCTACACATAAATTTTGACTATATTCTGCATTACGTAGGTTGAATAAATTTGGTACTTTATTAAGTAAAAGTGACGATTTTTGAAGACGGGCCAACTTACTCAGAGAAAAGGTTTCGAACGCACTCGTTACGTAACTTATGACGGCATTTCTTCTCTCTTTCTCGATCGATGATTGGTTATACGTAACGAAGGCTATACCTCTGCCAACAATAACACAAAAGTGTAAATAAAAGCAAAGCAGTACACCTTTATGAACTCTGAAACCTCTCCACTGAGAATTGTCATAATGAACAAACGAACAAAATATGTTAATAAATACAAAAACACTTCGATTATTTGTCTAACTCCCAAAATAAGTTTCCTAAGAAATTACAGTCTACTTTATAGGTCACAATCAGATTGACAAAGTGTATGGAATAGTTGGTAATTTTCAAAAACGTAGTAGACCAGCTTGATTTGATAACTGCTATATCCAATGTCAAGCAATTTTTATTCATTGTCTATCTACCTACCTATTTACTGTAAAAAAAAAAAAGATAGCCGGTACCGTATTTTCGCTTTAAACCTTCACCAATAATTATCGTCAGAATGATGACGTCATGAGACTCCACCCACTTTGGCCTCGTTATGAATCAGGATAACACTGAAGGCTATCATGGGCATTGTTGGATCAGAAAATTCAAATTCTGGCTATAAAAACTCATTTCTCGAGTAGTTGTAAGAAGTGCTAAATGATCCTCAATGATCCCAGCAGTTGGCCTAAACGTTTAATTCATGCATACTACTGTTGCGGCAGTACTGCTACAGTAGTATTACTACGCCAGCACTGATACCCCACCCACATCTATGTATTGTTCCGCCATTCATAAAGTCTTTGTCATGTTTTTTCACTGTGCAATAAGCCATGGCCTCCTCAGAAATTAAGTTTAACATTAGATGATAGGTTATTTCATTAAGCTGACAATTTATGGCAACTGGGTATGTTATTGGTGACATTGAAGCTAAAGATAAAGTATGGTATCATTCCTTCATTGCATTATCATCTTTACTACTATTTGTTTTGCTACATGTAGTAAATATTTTAAAGGATAAATGAATTATGTTCACTTTACTTCTATAGATTCCCATTAGATGTACAAATAAAACTCCTAAAACTCTTCATGATTTATTTACAAAATGCAGTCATGCCCAAAACATACCCGGCACGTTCGTACGGCCTAAGAAGAAGAGAAAAAATTATATCGGATAATCCGTTGGTCTGATGGAGATTTTAGCACAAAAATCTTATTTTAACAAAAAAAGTTATATAAAGACTGGTTACATACAATCTCTCTCTCTCTCTCTCTCTCTCTCTCTCTCTCTCTCTCTCTCTCTCTCTCTCTCTCTCTCTCTCTCTCTCTCTCTCTCTCTTGGTGGCATAGTGAATAGTTAATAGAAAATGTTCAAAAGCCTGAATGACATTACAAGTATTATAATCATGTTACGCTAAATACAAATCAGACCATAAACATTGGATTTAAACTAGAAACTGAATAATTACCTATTCAGGCTATAATAGATATGGCCAAGGGCTTTCTCATGACTGTATAAAGTTGCAAGTCGTAAGAGAAATGCAGCTTTGCAACCACGGGGGCAATTCCAAATCCTGTTAGCCATTCTTGACTGTTATGGGTTTCAGAGCAGATGGAAGAAGGTGAATGGGTGTCTGGTGGATGGGCGGGGCAAAATTTTGTCCAAAGGTGTTTACATTGCTTACGTAATGAATGTTTTCGACTCTTGGCTCGGTATCACTGGCCATGGCGTCAGCTGGATCATTTTTACTCTATAAAAATTAAAACCATCGGGTTTAGGTTATTGATAATGCTGACAAAATTTGTGTGTGGTTGTAAAATATACATATGTCAACTTTCAGCTACACCCGATGATTTGATAAGGAGCAAAGTCCAAAAAACCTTGTTACAAAGGCCCTGAATCTCATAGTAGTCAATAAAATCAATACTAGGATGGTATGATGTTAGCGATCAGAATAAAGTTTCCACCATCACCAATCCATAGGGGCCAAACCCCAGACATGACTGTGTACTTTAATGGACTATAGGCAGCAGCATCTTTTGTTATCGTATTGTCAAACACGGACACATGCACACACACACGCACACACACATATATATATGTATATATATATAAATACATATGTATATATACCTATATATATTTATATATACAGTATATATATACATATATATATATATATATATATATATATATATATATATATATATATATATATATATGTGTGTGTGTATAGATATATATATATATATATATATATATATATATATATATATAAATATATGTACATAAATATGTGTGTATGTGTGCGTATGTGTATATATATATATATATATATATATATATATATATATATATATATATATATATATATATATATATATATATATATATATATATATTAGAAAATTAAGAATTAAGGTAATGGCAGGTATAATAAATATTGCAGATATGATAGGAGTGTAACAACTAAGATAGTGTGGGCACGTATTGAGGATGGATTGTGGAGAGGTAGTAAAGAGGGCTTTTGAAGAACCTGTTAAGGAAAGCAGATGAAAATTGAGGCAGAAAATTAGAATGCGGGATGAAATGAAGTAAGATAAGGAGAAGAGGTTTGGGTGAAGGGGATGCCCTTAACAGAAGTCATTAGAGATGAAGCATCAGCCAACTGATCCCTATATATATATATATATATATATATATATATATATATATATATATATATATATATATATGTGTGTGTGTGTGTGTGTGTGTGTGTATACATGTTTATATATATGTATATATACATATATATGTATATTTATATATATACGTATATATATACATGTATATATATATTTATATATACGTGTATATACTGTATACACATTACATATATATATATATATATATATATATATATATATATATATATATATATATATATATATATATACAGTATAGATGTATATATATACATATAAATATAAATATGTATACACCTATATGTATATATACACATATATATACAGTATATATGTATATACATACATATATATATATATATATATATATATATATATATATATATATATATATATATATATATATATATATATATATATATATATATATATATATATATATATATATCAGTCCTGTAGAGCTATACCCGCCCCGCGGGTTGGGAGTAGAGGAAGAGTCAAAACCCCTTTAAAAGATGGTGCATCTTGCAACTGTTTACAGTTTTTTTCCATGCAAGTCCACACACACATGCTTTCTCAGTACATGAATCCATCGTCTTCGATTCCTTTCCCTGCTTCTTTTGGAATCTTTAGTGACCAATTCTGTTATTTTTAATGTACATCTTATATTTTTAGTTCCCGTTATATGTCCAGCCTATGTCCATTTCTTTTTCGTACAAGTTAGAATATTCTTTACATTAGCTAGTGCTTGTATTCCTGTTACTCTTTTTCTGTCCTTTATTGTTGTTCCCATCGTTATCGTAAATAGCTTATGTTCTAAGACTGTAGTAAGGCTCGAAGTTTATGTTGTATAATTCAAACAGGTAACTCTATTTCATTATAAGGTTCTCTTTTAGAGAAAGTGGCATTTTACTTTTCATGTTATTATATTTTATTTTCCCAAACCTCCCCCCCCCCATGCTTATCATTCGTTTAATTTTAGTGTCTTGCTCTGAGGAAACACTTATTGTCTGTCATACGTAAGTATATTCATTAACAATCTCTGCTTTTACATTGAACATTATCTTAGTTTTACTCATATTCTCAGTCTTACATTTTTGCCTTCTGTATTCAAATTTGTTATCATGTTTTCCGATTCCTCTCATGATTCATTAAACATAACTATGTCATCTGCATATATTAAGTTGTGAAGTTATTCCCCATTAATATTAATTCCTACATTTTCCTAGTTTATATTTTCTTTTAAACTTCTAGGCAAGGCGTAAATCATTTAGGAGATATGGGGTCTTCCTGTCTAACTCTCTTCTCAATCGGAATTTTCTTGCTATCTTTATGTAGTTTTAGGGATGTATACTTTCTGTATAGATATATCCAAGTGTTCTAACATGAGATTCATCTATTCCTTTTCTTCGATGGGCTTTCATTACTGCTGATATTTTTACATATAAATGCCATGCATAGTGGATTGTCACACTCTGTTGATATTTCTTTTAGCTGTTTAATTATTTAATATGATCAATTGTCGAATACCCACTTCTAAGACCTCCCTGCTCCCCATGCTCTCTTGATTGATTAATGGATATCTGTCTTCCTATTCTGCCTGATAATAATTTTTCAACTTATTGGGCGGTACTTTTTATGGCCATTTATGTCTCCCTTATTGTGAATTTGTATAATAAAAATTAGAAAAGCTGTAGGTACGAAACAGTCTTGCAGACATTTGTTCTAGAGTTCAGCAAGTTTAACCAATATGAAATCTACTTCCTCTAATTATAAATCAATTGTTAGTCCATCTTTTCCGGCTGCTTTGCCTCTTCTTAGGGTTTTTAATGATCTCTTTACTTCTACAGTTCTCATGTATTTGTGCAAGTGTTTGTTTTAAAGGAGGCCTTCCAGTCGAGCCTAATGAGTCCGAGAATTAAGTAAATACTACGTTATTCAAAGAAAGTAAAGTTTGTTTTAAATGTGACCTGAGATTCAGCTCAAAAAGATTTGTTACAATGGTTCTTTCTTTGGGTGGGATTTGTGTCAAACTTAAATAAAAAAGGAAAAATATCAGAAACGTATTTACTTATAGAATAATCCATAAATCCCTTGACATGATTTCTATGTTAATTTTAAATTTTCCCTCTAATTGGGGAAATTATATAATAGCGGATCTCAATCGATACCTTTTCGTATTTTGTTATGATGGATATCTAGAAAATCCTTTACAAATTGCAGAGCCATATTTATACATGGTTTTTTGTAAACATGTGTTTCTTTCCAAACAAGGATAGTAGCCATTAAAGCCATTTCAATAATAATTGTAAAATAGATTTCTTCTTTCCCACCGTTATCCCTTCATTAAGAGACATCTTACTAAACTTAGACTGTATGTATTCCAGCTATTTTTTTTTTTCGACATGGTGAAATGAAATAAATGATTGAAAGCAGTCAATGAAAAGAATATCTGTTAACAAGTATTTTTTCTTAAATAAACACGGTGAAGATCTCGTGATTTTCTTTATAAAATTCTCTCAAACCCTATTCCGTTCGATATTCATTAAAGAAAAAAAATCGTTTCTATATATTCTCACAAGGTACACATAACTCTTTATATAATAAATGATCACTTTGCAATTGGGTATTGTTGATATATATATATATATATATATATATATATATATATATATATATATATATATATATATATATATATATATATATATATATATATATATATATATATATATATATATATATATATATATATATATATATATATACCGGTATATATTGTAATGCATATATTTGTTTGTAATGCACTACTGAATAATAATTTCAATATCAATCGAATAAAATGTAGAATAACGATGCAACTACTGTTGATCGACTTAAAAAATGCAAAGTGAATATCACAGGTAAATAACCACTATCTTTTGTTACAAAGATTATGGTCACATAAACGTTTCATGAGGGGATCACAAATGCTGACAGGAGGTACACTGTTAGAAAAACCGTAATATTAATCGGAAATTCGCCTAAAAATATACTGTTCTCATCCGTATTTCAGTAAAATGCAGGTGACCGTAATTTTACCTTACTTTGTTATTATCTTTTACGGGTTGGTACCGTGATATCACTCTTTTCCTTCAATATATCTGTTTTTAAAACGATAAAAATCCAGGAATAAATGTTGCCAGACATTACTGTTTTTTTTAATGCAATTATTTAAAATTATAGTTGTTGTGACGTCAGAAATAGAATCTTAATTATTAAGCATATGACCAAAATAATGATCTATGATGAATTATTTTCCATAAACATTTGCTCAGTCATGATATGTCCTATTTATCGAAAAAAAAAAAAAAAATCCCTCTGAAAAAGGCCATGAGTTTTCGTTACAACTTATCCACAATCGGAACATATTATTTTCTCTGCATTTCTGATATACGAGTGAAGTTATTAATCTGTTGTCAATAAACTTCCAGAAGTCAAGTAGAGGCTTTGAAGGGTATTAGTCAGAGATTGCTTCACGCAAAAAAAAAAAAAAATAATAATAATAAATAAATAAAAGTAAGAGAATAATAATAATAATAATAATAATAATAATAATAATAATAATAATAATAATAATAATAATAATAATAATTGATAAGGATAGTAATTTTAAAGGTAAATAGAAATATATTCCAAACAAAGACACCAAGCGAATTAAGTTTACGACTTAAATGGCCGAATAAAATGAGCTCTGGGAGAGACTAAATCTCTCTCTAATTTGTTTTTGTTTTTCTTTAGGGATCTCCTTTTCGTCAGTAAACATCCCAGGTGCCCAAAATTGATATTCAAAGTCAACCTTCGACATGTAAATGCAGGAATTTTGTTATTTCACCAAAAGGTAGGGGAAACTTATTCCTGTTATTGAAAGCTTTATTTTTCTCTTGCGTAGTAAATTGTGTAAAGCAAAAAAATTGTTAGCTATAGGGTTTTGCTTTTTCTTTTTCTGGATAAACGTATTACCTCCTGTGAACTGACGAGATGATTTGAATAATTTTGAAAAGCCAATTTTTATTGCAAAAATTGATTTTCATCCAACGGAAAGGTGGTTACAACGTGTTAGAAGGTAACGGTGTTTGTGAAGTCTTGGACTTTAAAGGTAAATAAAAAGGTTTTCTTGTTCGATGTTACGTCATGAATGTTTGGGATATAAATGTTTCGTCTTCTTAGAATGAAAGACCCCAAGAAACGGATAACGGAGGGTTTCCCTCGCTTCATGAGATGGTAGGTAAAGGGAGAGCGATAAAAAAAGGACATGATTGACAGATCTTTCGTGTCCTTATGGAAATGAAAGCTTGTAATAAGACTTTTAGTAATTTCTTAAAACTTTTCTTTCACTGCATGTGTTCTTGTAGTACAATTGTAATTATCTCCCCATATTCAAATCTCCTACCGCCGAGAACATCATAGCTATTAACATATCCCTAAAAACACATACCATTTTTCAAAGTTTTCCTCATCACTTAATCGATGTACGAACTAAAAAGCAGTACAAATATTACATGCTGATATTTAGTTGTAAATATTCAACTATGAATATAATAATCTATTATTATTTAATATGAATATTTGATAGTGAACTTAATTTAAACACATTTTTCGCATTATATTCCAGAGAGGAAAATAAATTTTCTCCTCCGAAAATTCTAGCCTAAATATTCTAGAACGATTCATACACTTTCTCGGCAATTATTCTTCATCTACGCAACGCGCTCTTCTAACAGTTCATCAGGAACCCGATGTTGAATGATTTATTCACAATATGTAAACTTTGTATAGGTCTAAGCCTACTTTTTGAAGACATACGAGCTTAATATTAGAGCCAGATCTCTGCTATGCTGATGACTTAGAGCTACCATATAGGGCTACTGTATATCATAAAACCTCAATAACTTAGGATCTGAGACGATGTTCAAATAATAACTAATTTGCATATATGCTTCTAGCATCAGTCCTCTTTTTCATAATACATCTCTTGTCGTAATTTCTCTAATTGAACGAATGATGAGAAATTCAGGCCTCTCGAGAAGCTAACATTTGTAAAACATTTAACAACCCCCCCCCCCCCGCCTCACCCCACCCCCACCCGCCATTTCTTCCATAACCATAGTCTACTTTTTCAGTTTCCTCTCAGTAGGCTTTTAATGCAATGGGAAATGCTGCTTGGAGTCAATGACCTTAGATGTCAGGATGACATAAAACATTAAACCAATCAATTAATGGGAAATGCTGGAACTTTTGTGCTTTCATCATCATCATCATTTCAGCCTTCAAAAGTCTTTTGTTGGATGTAGGCCTTCCCCAGGTTCCTCCACAGATTTCTATTGCAAGCTATTCTGTGCCACTGTTGCCTATGTTGGTCTAAGTCATTTCGCCAGATGGTTTTTTGTCTTCCTCGGTTTCTTGTGTATCCTCGGGGTGTCAAGAAGGTTGTTCGTGATGTCCATCGGTTGTCTGTCATCCTGGCAATGTGCCTCGCCCAGTTCCATTTGAGCTTGCTAATGGTTTCAAGGATATCCATTACTTTAGTTTTTTGACGTATCCATTTAACTATTTTTCTATCCTTCCATATTAGATTTAGCATAATTCTCTCATGTGCCCTCTGCATTGTTCGTAATTTAAGGGAAAGCTTTTTTGTTAGATTCCAAGTTTCGGCCCCATAGGTGACAGTGGGGAGGATACACTGATCATAGACTTTCCTTTTTAAGATGATAGGAATCTTCTTATTTTTTAACGCTGTACTGGCTCTTCCAAACGCTTGCCAACCAAGGGTTATTCTTCTTTTTATTTCGCCCTCTTTACAGGCGTCATGTAGAGAGATTCGTTGTCCTAGGTAGATGTAGTGGTCCACTTCCTCAATTTGTTGGTTTTCAATTTCAAGTATGTCATCTGCATTTTCAGTATATTTATTGCTCATGACTTTCGTCTTTTGGAAGTTCATGTCGAGGCCAAATGATTTGCTTGCTTCATTTAGCTCGGTGAGCATATGTTGAAGCTCTTTGGTGTGAGCAATGATAATGATGTCATCAGCAAATCTTAGGTGACTTAGATATTCTCCATCTATTTTTATTCCTTTTTCTCGACAGTTGAGTTGTTGGAAAGCTCTCTCCTGGCAGGCAGTAAACAGTTTGGGTGAGCTAGTGTCCCCTTGTCTGACACCTCTCTTGAGTTGGAATGGTTCAGAGTCCTTGTGGAGGCGAATAAATGATGTTGCATGGTCATAGATGTGACAGAGTACATTAATGTAAACTGAGTCAACTCCCTGTTCTTCCAGCGCTGACATGACCTCCTCGGTTTCAACCGAGTCAAATGCTTTGGTGTAATCTAGAAGTGCTACTACTAGTGGTATCTTATATTCATTTGTTTTCTCAATGATTCGGTTTACTGTTTGTAGATGGTCAATTGTGGAGTAACCTCTTCTAAAGCCCGCATGTTCCCTTGGCTGATTTTCATCAAGCTTTCCTACAATTCGGTTGATAATAACTTTGGTGAAAATTTTATAAATAACATTAAGGAGGCTGATTGGCCGTTGGTTGTTCATGTCCCTGGGGTCGCCTTTCTTGTAGAGTAGAATGAGGATAGCTTTATTCCACTCTTCCGGCGTTTTGCTCTTCTTCAGACATTCAGCAGTTAATACTGCTCTATGTCCTTTTCTTCTCAGCTCTCTGTATCTAAGGACCTTTTTCTTTTTGTTTTTCTCTTCTTTTTTTCTGTTAGTATTATCTTCACGCGTCTTCTAGCACTACAAATTGAAAGGAATAACAATGATAGAGATTCATGGATTTTAATGTGGAAAAAAAAGAAACAAATAACACGAGCACACTTGAATAGAGGAACACGTCTGAGGGCATACTTGTGCAACCTTTATGTCTAGGGAGTTATAATTAATACGAACCCCATTATAGTATAATTTAGTCGTATATCATTGACCGCACGATCACACGTGCACCTCTCACACAAACGCAGACACACTCAAACACACACAAACACACACACACACACACACACACATATATATATATATATATATATATATATATATATATATATATATATATATATATATATATATATATATATACTGTATATATATACATATATATATATGCATATACATATATATATATATATATATATACATATATATATATATATATATATATATATATATATATAAATATATATATTTATTTATATATACATATATATATGTATGTATATATATGTATATATTTTTATATATATATAGTCACACACATACACACACACACACACACACACACACATATATATATATATATATATATATATATATATATATATATATATATATATATATATATATATATATATATATATATAGCACTTAACAATTACATTAGTTATGATGTTAAAATTGGCACGTTACATTTATGAAGAGGTTGTTGATTATAAGTTTAAGAAATGTCAATACGCTTGTTTGTTTCTTTTAAAAGCAATTTCCCAGGATATCCAGACTACCACTAAGAACATCTCCAATCAATACTTCCCTAGTTGGAGTACTCAAGCGAAGAGGACCACCAAACAAACAGAAAACCAAGTGAAACAGCCTGCACGAAAAGGAACACTTCCTTGATAACATGATTACGGGCAGCAGGTTATCCTGATTTAAAAAGGACTCTTATGTTTCTTGTGTTGTGCTATTCCTGGTATGTGATCAACTAATCTGACATGTAAAGAATCATTATGACTAATAGTGCAAAGTGAAGTTTGTATAAATGTAAATATTCTATTTGTTATGTTCATAAGTTTTATTTTTTCTAACTAACTAAGATTATATATTATTTATAGGGTTGTGTGTTAGTAAATGTATTGATGGTCAACATTGGTGTTTCCTTCATTCATCCGTCTTCATGCAACACTTGGTAGCAGAGCATTACGTTATCCACGGAAACATCACAGCCCAGGAGGGCCCAGCAGATTGCAGCACAACCCTGAAATCATCGAGTCACAAATACCAGGTCTGTCAACATTCCTCTTCTTTAGTTTCGTGCCAGTTAGGCGTGCAATGAATCTTGTTAGCATTTTGACAGTAAATACGTAGAAAATTTTCAGAGTACGAACTATTTGATAGTTGGTCTTTGCTTGAAGGCAAGAGATATATAGAACTATTTTTACTTGAAGGCAAAAGATATATAGCATAATGAGTGAGGAAGACGTCAGTGATAGGGATATTCCTGAAAATCCAATGCCAAGGAGTATAGGGCGAAATATGAGCTGTGAATATTCTTCACCATACAAGGATATGAGGAAGTTCAAGGGTACACGAAGGGAAGTGGGATGTGACTTAGAAGAATGGGTGGATAGATTGGATGGGGATATTGAAAATATTCATGATAGGTTTGAATTCATGTATGACGAGCATCAGGTATTAGCTAATGAACTAGATGATGTCAGGAAAAAGGGGTTGCAAAAGAAAGAAGTAAGAGATTATCAGTATACATTAAACAGAATCAGAGATGAATATAATGAAAAATTTGAAATAATGGAGGCCAAGCTCACATCATATTACAAACATGAAATAGAGGTTCAGTTAAACAAGGTAATGAGTAGATGTGAGGAAAAATGTAAACTTTTAGAGAACGAGTGGAAGATTCGAGTACAAGTACTCGAAAGTAAAATCTCGGAAATGGACAGGAAAATATTCGTATCAAATTTGATGAATAGTAAATCAAATAATGTTATCTGTGAGGAGGAAAGAAAAAAGGAAAACACTCAAATTCAATTCACACGACCTGCACCACAGCTAGAAATATTTTCAGGTAAAGATAGCACTAGAAGAGAAATAAAGAGGTGGCTGGAACAAGTAGACTACCGTGCAAGTCAGCTGAGTTTTAATGAAACAGAAAAAATATTATTTGCTTGTCAAAGTTTAAGAGATCCTGCATTAACTCTTATTAAGGCTGCGAAGCCTGAAACCATGAAGGAATTAGGAAATATATTGATGAATACTTATGGAAAACGCTTGGATGAATTTGATAAAAGGAGAGAATTGTGGAGTGCAAGACAAGGCGAGAACGAAAGTGTGTGGGAATTTGTTGATAGAATTCATGAATTAGACGAGGATGTGCAAGAGAGCTGTCAAAGGGAGGTCGCAGAGAGAGAGAGAACAAAGTGCACAGTTTTCATGAAGGGGATGAGAAACAAGCATCTAGCCGCAGAGTTAAGGCAAAAATTGTGTGACAAAACATTGATCATCCTCGAAGAGGCTGGAAAGTTTGTTAATGATAGATTGAAAGATGTTGATTCAAGGGAAGAAGAACAGCGAATTTTTGAAAGGAGGGAAGTTCTCTATTGTTGGTTCTGTAAAAGGCAAGGTCACATAACTCGAAACTGTAACGCTGACAGAATAATTAATAAACCTTCAAATAATAAAATGAACGGAGTTGAAAATGACCATAGTACTCAACAAGGATATGCAAATAGAAAAGAATTTAATAAATTTGAAGGTAAATGCTGGAAATGTGGCTTAAGAGGTCATCCTTTTTTTAGGTGTTTAGATAATCCAGGCATGTATCATGAGCAAAGAAACTTTTATGATCGTTCAGTCTCTGGTAAGGATAAAGGGGAAAATGTAGTTAGGGAAATTCATTGTGATGAAGAGACAACCGAACAGGGAAACTGGCAAAGCCGGGCGTATTAATTAGCGTCCGGCATAATGAAGAACCACTTAACAGTAAGGGAAAGGAAATGGAAGTCGTTGGCCTTGTGCGTTCATTGTGCAGTGAAAATCAAAACAATGGAGAATTACATAGGAGAGGCGAGACCCTTAATCTGATGGTGAGAATTGGTGATGTTAGTGTTCTAGGATTATTAGATTCTGGGGCTAACTGTAGATTAATATCAGAAAGATGGTACAATAGATTCCTGAAACCCAAAAATGTGAATCTCTACAAGGACAGTAATTACATATACGACATAGCTGGAAATGAATTGAGCATTTTAGGATATGTAGTTGTAAATATAAATGTTAATGACATTTGTGTAGAGAAATGTGTACTTTACGTTAAAAAGGATCAAGGAGTGAGAGGTCTAGGAATTAATACAAAACAAGAATGTCTGCTAGGTATGAATATTTTAATGTCTTTATTCAAGGAATGGGGACTATCACATTTATTTGAAGATGGAATCGACTGCGGTGGTCAAAAGAGAAAAAATGAAAAGTTAGATTGTTGCATGCGAAGGGTAGCTCAAAACCTCAAAGTTTGGGCAGACGATGAGAAATTAGGTTATGCAATTTGTGTACCTACACAAAATAGGAAAATCCCTGGTCGAAGTAGGAAGGTAATCAAAGTATTTATTGATAAACTGAAGAATGTTCCCAGGGAGAATATTTTGTTAGAAGGCATTGTAAGTGAAAAAATTGACGATCTACAGCCAGGTGTACATATAATTCCTAGTTTTACAGCTATTGAATGGGGTGTAGGTTTTGTTTGTTTGGCAAACTGGAATGAGGATGAAATAACAATAGAAGCAAATGGAAGGATTGCGGAAGCAACTTTAGCCGTAGTAGAAAACAAAAAGACTTGTTCAGATAATAAGATATTAACAAAAAGAGAATTAAGGGATTTTAGGAAAGCACTAGGAGTACAGGTTAATGAAAACATAAATGAAGAGGCCTTATGTAAAGTGGAAGAGCTTATTCATAGGTATAGAGACTGTTTTGAGCTTCATGAAGAGGACTTGGGTACAGCAAAGGGATGGGAACACGAAATAAAACTAACAAATGAAACTCCCATTAAACTGCCATACAGGCGAATTGCCCCTGCCTTAATACCAGAGGCCAAAGAACTGTTAGAGGATCTGACAAGAAGAGGAGTTATTGAGGAAAGTAAAAGCCCTTATGCTGCACCAATAGTTTTGGTAAAAAAGAAAGGAGGGGGGCTTAGGTTAACTATTGATTATCGGAAGTTGAATAAGATAACTATTAAGGACGCTTTTCCTCTACCGAGAATATCTGAAAGTCTGGACGTATTAGAAGGGGATAACTTCTTTTCTACGTTTGACTTGGCACAAGGTTATCATCAGATTCTATTAAAAAAAGACGATAGGCATAAGACAGCATTTTCTGTCCCTTGGGGTCATTACCAGTACAGGAGGTGTCCAATGGGACTCACAAATAGCCCTGCTACATTTCAGAGGTGTATGGAAAACATTTTGGGAGACTTTGTTTATGATTTTTTACTTATTTATCTGGATGATCTTATTATCTTTAGAAACTCTATTGATGAACATTTAGAAAAAGTTGAATTATTATTAAAAAGGTTAAGAAATTTTGGCCTGAGGTTAAAGCCGAATAAATGTCATTTTCTGAAGACTAGCGTCAGATATTTAGGATTTATAATCAGTTATGACGGTATTGGTCCAGACCCAGAAAAGGTGAGGGCTGTAGAAGAGTGGAAAAGACCAGAGACTGTAAAAGAGGTGAGAGGTTTTTTAGGATTCTGTAGTTTCTACAGGCGTTTTATAAAAAATTTTGCTCAAATTGCTAAACCACTCAACACACTGTTAGAGGGAAAAATAAAGAAATCTAGCGAGAAAGTTGCGGATAAATGGCAGGAAAAAGAAGAACAGGCATTTCAGACGCTAAAACAATCTCTCATCAATGCTCCCATATTGCAAGGGATTGAATTTGGTAAGGACTTTACTTTAGAAATCGATGCAAGTTTTGAAGGTCTAGGGGCAGTATTATCACAAAAACGCGGCAAGAAGCTGCATCCAGTAGCTTATGCTAGTCGATCCTTAAGAAAGTATGAGAGAAACATGAGAAATTATAGCTCAAGGAAGTTGGAATTATGTGGTCTGCATTGGGCAATGGCTGAGAAGTT
>NC_090750.1:43930991-43933491 GCF_036898095.1 Palaemon carinicauda | reverse complement strand
TAACTCGATATTATTAACCTTTGTTTTCATGATGTATCCTTTGTACACCACTGGGGTATATTATTATCTAGGTAATTAATTATAATTGTTAAGGTTATAAGAAAAGACCAATAAGACATTCGAAAGAACTTTTCCTAAAAATATGATCTCACCAGAATATATTATCGTTCTTACTATAGAACTATCTGTAATATAGAGTATATTAAAACCCCGGGATAACACATCATTATTCCCTCTATTTCAACACAGAATTTCAATGTGCAGTGATTCCTGCCTAGTGTTTACAAGAGAGGGCTTTTCAGATTGTGTTTCTAATCGTAGAATTCGCCTTAAAATACATTATGTTCCTCTAAGTTAGATGATTCTGAGGAGATATTTGTATATCATTCGTTCTGAAACTGAAAGTTTTCTGCCTTCCATTTATCTGCCGAGACATGGAATATCTAAAGAACGCAGAACACATACACGAGTTCATCTATAATAGACAAATTCTCCATTATTCAATCATTTACGAATGCATTCAAACTTCTTTTTTTTTTCGAGCACTAATGTCATCAAGCCATAGGCACTCTTATCTTTTTTAAATATCACCAATATAATAGTTCTATTTGACAAAGTAAATATTGCAACCATTTCAGTGCAATGATATATCGTTCTATCTCTCCAATAGTAAGAAGAAAGGAAAGAAAAAATATAATTTAAATTAATCTATAATATTAAAGGAAGAAATAATTAACACTTAACAATGAAACTAATTCGGAATAAAGAAAGCCATTCATTTTCTGATCTTCTTGAAATCTTTGATACAAGATGAAATTAGATACTGCGTCACCTGACATCTAGAGTTACTCGAGGTAAGTGACATTGAAGGAAGTAATGTGGTTTAAGAGACGATGAAAGGGAATTTGGATTGGCCGTATAAAGACACATTCATAACAAAAGATAATTTGATTTTTTCTCAAATCAAGTTCAAGTTTGGTTTCAGAAACAGATGTTAGTCTTTAGCGATATGCATAGATATGCTTGACAATAGAAATATGAAAACATATAATGGATTAAACTTTGCCATATGATTGTGTTTGAATAACAGTAGATTTGCATGTCTTTTGCGGAAAAAAAGTGTCTTATATCAACTACAAAATGATCAAGTAAAAGTTACAATTATGATATATACCTTTATTTTTTTTTTCTTAATCTTCAATCATAGCAAAATCCAAGATTGAAATTTAGTGATTTTAGATTCTCTAATGTAGTATGAAATTACAAGGATATTCATATAAAATTTTTATTCTATTAAACAATGATTATATTACATTTATAATCGAGGGGTTTGAAACGGAAAGAGGTGCACATTTCTTATGAATTTGCTATCCTTTAAAATCGATAGGTAAATCTTTTACCCATTTGACCCCTTTCTCTGATATCAGAACATTTTCTGAAATAAAATTGCTCTTCAGACATAAAGTTTTGAATACAAGGGTTTATAGAAACACCTATGGAAAATATAACGTTCCACGCAAAACATTACTTCGGAGATTGAATTACATCAAAGACAATTTTCAATCTATTTATGAAGCAAGGTAGGCTAAACTAGAAAAGAAAAATATTGTCTGGGATTTTTAATCCAGCCAAGTGCATATTGCAGCAATACGTTATTCACAAAGCATTCTTTTTTCCAGTTGCAAATTGAGGCAATTTTCTCTCAGATGAGCATTTTAAACTCCTATTGTTGAAGGCTTATTGCCATAATGCATCGGTA
Source organism: Palaemon carinicauda (assembly GCF_036898095.1). Lineage (NCBI taxonomy): Eukaryota > Metazoa > Arthropoda > Malacostraca > Decapoda > Palaemonidae > Palaemon > Palaemon carinicauda. The sequence continues at coordinate 43,931,732 of NC_090750.1, read as the reverse complement.
AAATGCCCCAAAATAGCTTATGCTGATCATTACAAGAACATGATGGGCTTTCCGAATAGTAAATGCTACGATGTGCTTGTTACGAACCACATGGAGATGATTTAGCAACGAAAAATACTCATATTTGCCAACAATTAAGTTGCTAAAAGCTAAATGAATAAAGAGTGATATGACAATTGCCATTCATAGTGAAGGGTATCATTAATCAATATAACTATAATAATTGTGCGATCTCCTTTCGCAATTACTCATTTTCGATGTCATTTGACAAGCCGCTGAAATATTTATAGAATGGTAATTATAAAAGGCATTAGCAAAGCTTAATTACTTCTTTATTTTAAATCGGAAAGTCAGCTAAAAATGGAAAATTAATTCAACCTTACAATTACCTAATGAGAAATAAGCCATTGGAAATCACTTGTAACGATATTGCTTGTTTATTTTAATCGATTTCAGTTATAAAGGCCTGGATAGCCATGCAAGTGGTAGTTATTGGCCCTTTTTATTTCTTATATGTTGCACATGGGTAATGGGGTAAAAAACGCTTTCTCACCATATGAATTCACAAAAGGTGATATACATAATTTAAAAGATTTCCGTCAACTCATTCTTAAATGGATGAGTCACTGGTCCCACATAAAGATATAAACCAAATTACGACCGAGAAGGGGAAATGACCACAACTGCTAAAATATATTACGTGATCAGACTGAATATGATAACCTGAAACTCTTCGTCAGC
>NC_090750.1:43905991-43920991 GCF_036898095.1 Palaemon carinicauda | reverse complement strand
GGGAACGAAAGAGTACTGGCTTCTTGGTTTGAAAAGTATGGAAGAGGAAACAAAGCATGAAAAGATGAGAGGTAATTTTCTCTGTCCATCAAAGAGAGCATCCAACAAAAGCTTCACCTGTCTCAGGATGGTTATCACTTGCAGACAAAATGCTCTTTGAAGTAGTTAATTTCAACGGTGAATTTTTATATGGAAAGTTGTTTGCGTTTGAATGAAAAAAAATATTGTTAATTCCATGAAAAAACTCAGAATAACGGGCAAAATGAACAAATAGTCTTTGAGATTTTTGTAATCTATGAGATGCATCTAATGCATTTCCTTTCAAATATAAACGAGCCATCTTTATTTTGGAATTTAACATCAAGTTAATTAATGCAAGATCAAATGCATTTCTGGCATTTTTGGTTTTCATGGAGGTGGTATAGTTAGGCTTAAATGATATGTCACTCTCAGAGCAAGATTTATATATATATATATATATATATATATATATATATATATATATATATATATATATATATATATATATATATATATACATATATGTATATGTATATATGTATATATATATATATATGTGTGTGTGTATATATATATATATATATATATATATATATATATATATATATATATATATATATATATATATATATATATATATATATATAAAATGGTTACAGGTCTGGGAACCAAAATATGATATTATATATTACGGCTGGCAAGCTACATAACCCTCTTGAGTTCCAAACTCATCTGTTTGTTTTTATATTAAATCTGAGACACTTGAAAATATTAATAACCAACTCTAAGACAATTATGTAACTCCCAAACAGCAATATACAAAACACTGAATATCCAAAGGTCTCTTAAGTACACTCAAAACAAAACTGGGTAAGTATTCTTAAAAAAATATTCAAAACCACCTCTTACTTCGATTCATTAACAGGATACGAGTGAGTATGATATAAACACTGGTGATTGAAATAATACACTCTTTTCAAAAATAAATATATTCTTTAAAGATTACAGCACTTTGAAAGAATTTACATAAATAAAATAAATCACTCGTAATATTAAGTTTGAAGAAAACTTAGATAGAGTAAAAAAATGTTGCGCTCTGAAAATTATATAATCACTTGACTTGAAATATTAAATCTGCATAAAACCCTAGACTAAAACAAAAGAAATAATTACACTCTAATGCTTAAACTTTCAAAGAACTTACATTAAGTAACTAATAAACTTACTAACTTCATGTATTTTACTTACGCAGGGCCAGTTACAAAAATTTATACTATATCAACACTCACCACAACACAATAATATTAAAATCACCTTTAACTTCTTTTGTATCGTTTTAACTCATTGGGGCACAGAATCATTTTGGAGAGGACACACTATAGATACTGAGAGAGAGTGAGGGATTTACTTTGGCTCTTTTACAGGACGGCTGTTTCTCTTCTGACCCACACATCCCTGGGGTGCTTATGTAAGACTACTTCCAGAAGATTCTAGGTTCGAGATCTGGAAGCTTGGGGGTTGGCCTAAGGGTGTCAGTAGAGCTTTCAACTAGATAAATTCAGGGAGATGAACCTTGGTTTCAGGCAACTCTCGGACGAATACTAAATCAACAGCAAGACAACTCCCTCTCAGCTACCTCTGCACACATTTGTCCTCGGAAATAAAAAAAAAGATAACATCTAACTGGTTTTCGAGAAGCTTCCCTAACACATGACACATATAAGAATTGCATATTTTCTCACAAACAGGGCGCAATACCTCGTAAAAATATAAAAAGCATTTACATAACCCCTTGTTCATCTCTCGTATGGATTATATAACACTCACAACCCGTTACGTAAGACTTAATAAAAAAAAAACGGAAAATAAAAAGTTAATTCTTAAAAAAAAACGTAAATTTACATATACTGAATTGAACATAGAATACAAATAAATGAACGACAAAATTCTTACCTAATTTACATAACAAACTTATACCAACTTATATATATATATATATATATATATATATATATATATATATATATATATATATATATATATATAAATGTGTGTGTATAAAAGCATACTGCATATATATTTGGTACTACGACTTTTCATCACTTCATTTTATCAGAGGACCTTTCATCTCCCGACAATTAACCACTCGTCACTTAATTACTCGCCTTTTCATCACAAAGACATTTCATCAGTTGATAGTTAGACACCCCGACAGTTAATCATTGCTCATTTCATCACACGGCACTCACTCTTTTCTAACCATTGTGTAGGGACCATATATCTGGCCTATTCGACATTCTCCTCTGTCTTCATATACTGTTCAATACTGAGATTACTAAACAATTCTTCTTTGGTCAAGGGGTTAACTAATGCAATGAAATTGTTCAGTGGCTACTCTCATCTTGGTAAGGGTAGAAAAGACTCTTTAGCTATGGTAAGTAGCTCGTTTAGGAGAAAGAAACTTCAAAATCAAACCACTGTTCTCTAGTCTGTGTTAGTGACATATCCTCTGTACCATTATCTCCCTCTGTTTTGTGGTAAAGAACTCTTGGTTGCGGAAACACCCGGGCACTATTCTATCTTATTTCCCTTTCTCTGTTTTTTTTTTTTTTTAGTTTTTATAGTTCATATATGAAAAATCTGTTTTAATTTTGTCAATGGCCTTTTATTTTATTTCTCTTGCTGTCTATCTAATTCCTTGTTTTCTTTCATTGCTGGGCTATTTTCCCTGTTGGAGCCTATGGGCTTAGCCTATAGCATCCTTCTTTTCCAATATGGTTGTAGCTTAACTAATAATAATATTAATAATAATAATAATAATAGGCCACCCACTTCTACAACCGTCAAACTTCAACTCCAACCAGTCTCCTAAGAGGCTCTTAAAGATTTATTCGCATTATGAAAACTTTTTATAGGTGTAAGCGTATATTTGGTAGACATAGGAGCTAAAGAAGAGAGACAGATCCTTGCTATCCTATATAACAGCGCTTCCTTACATTGTATCTCACGAAACATCGATAACTTCAGTTACATCTAAAAAATGTATAAGTAATTTTCAAATGCTGGCTTTTCTGCACAATTCCACAATCTTTAGCAATTTTTGAGGCATACTTCGACATTTGCTCTATATTTAGAAATGTACTCTTATGTTTGAGCAAAATCGTGCAACACTAAATACGTTACAGATTTTGTGAATAGAATTAAAAATTTCTAAGGTGAATGACAAGACATGAGCATCGGTCTAATACGATTATAATCTACTTCAAACAAAATAGAGTTGGAACCCTTTCCTTCTGACAATTCTTGATGTTTATAGTTTTGCTGAAGTGTTTCGGAAATCATATTGGCGTCCAAATGAACAATATAATTGATAAAATAATAAATAACAACTATAGTTTCTCCTCACTGGGGCATTAAAGTGTTTCCTACTGAAAACATGATTTACATTCGGAAAACCTCTTTCCATTGTACCACAAATTCATATCGCTAGAAAATTGTCCAAAGAAAACAGTTTTACGCTAAAGAAATTATATGAAATTAGTTCAAAGGAGATATTCATGCACATCTTACCAACTAACTTTTCAGAAATAAGGATTAGAAGTCCTCTCAGAATCACATTGTGATGATATTAACGATTGACTCGCATTTCTCGATAACGGAATCGATTTCCATCTTCAGGAGAGTTCCATACTGCAGCTATTCGTCCTCCTACAGGAAAATAATCAAAATTAAATTGTGTTCTCATACACTTGGGCAAAACTCTGGCCATAAATTGAGCCTTGGAGAAAGACATCCAGAGCACGATCCCATTTATCAGAGGAATGAGACAGTAAGAAGGGAGGAATGCGACTAGAATAATTTCTATAGAGGGCAGCAGCGTCAGTAATGGTGGCAGGTAAATTCCAAATAGAGATAACGTTAGGAATGTAAGAGTGAAAATACTTAGCGAATTTCAGATGACATTATATTGACTTAGTATTGACTCATGACTATCATGATAGCAACTCTTCTGCTTGCCTTCTAGTAGATATGAGATCATTAGAAAGATATACATGATATGAAAATAAATTCTCAATCCCTAACTCTCTCTCTCTCTCTCTCTCTCTCTCTCTCTCTCTCTCTCTCTCTCTCTCATAGCCAGGTGGGATATTTATCTAAAATCAAGCCTTGCTGTAAGATTTCATCTGAAATTACAAAGGAAATATTTATGAAAATTATTAGGACGCATTGAATGCTAATTGGTTCCATTCTCTCCTAAAGTATATCAATTTCAAATAAAATCAAACTAACCATATCTCCCTCTCCATACTACAAATATATATATATATATATATATATATATATATATATATATATATATATATATATATATATATATATATATATATATATATGTGTGTGTGTGTGTGTGTGTGTGTGTGTGTGTGTGTATTAGTAGCCAGTACAAGCCCACTACAGGACAAATCCTTCAGACGTGTCTTTCCACTCACATCTGTTCATGGTCTCTTTGTGCCAATCTATCTCGCCAATTTTTTAGTTCGTCAATCCATCCTCTTCTATTCCTTTCCCTGCTTCTTTTGCAATCTCTAGTAATTGAGAATTTCTAAGAATGACAAGACGTGAGCGTCGGTTAAATGGGATTATAAATAAAATGCCCAAATAAATAATGTAATAAAAACTGTTGGTTATCATCTAAGAAATATTGCGTTTATAAAAAAGTACATGGAAGAAAATTCTGTAAAGAAACTTGTGATAACCTGTGTTATTACCAGAATTGACTAATGCACCTCTATCTATTACAATTTACCAAAAGTGCAACTTAATGAAATTACAAAACATAATAAAAAGAGGATCAAGACTGATAAAAGGTGTCCTACCTAAAGGAAGGATCACCCCTATACTAATTGATTTACACTGGCTGCCGATTAAAGCGAGAATTAAATTTAAAATATATACAATAACCCACCAAGTTATCAAAACCGGTCGTCCAAAATATTTAAGAGAATTGCTACATATTGCGTAGCCAGCAAATCGTGTCGAAACGAGAATAGTTACAGATGGCTTCAAACGGTTGGAAGCTAGATTTATGTCTACTTTAGGCTCCAGAGCCTTCAAATATGCGGCCACGAGACTATATAATAAGCTCCCACGAAACATTAAGGCTTTCAAGAGGAAACTGAAGACTTTCTTATTTCATGAGTCCTTTGACAGTGACGATTTAACAGTAAATGAACAATACGCGATATGAACGAACAATGTAAAACGACAGTGGAGGTCCTGTAGAGAGTGGGGTTCCCCTGCTGCATGGGACCGGAAAAGCAACCATCAAAGTACAAGTAAAAAGTAAAGTAATCTACTTCATACGGAATAGTTGTAACGCACGTGTACACTGTAATTCTGTTGTTTTCTTTCTTTTTTTTTTTCTTTTTCTTATCAATCTCTCTCGCCCGCACTATTAATCGAACAACCTGTTTACGTTTGCCTTTGAATGTTTCACAGTCTTGGAATTTTGTGCCATTGTTGCCTTCGTCCGTTTGTATATAAGCTCGTTATTATCTGAATAAAGCCAGTCTCATTCACCTTTCCTTTCATTTAGAACCTAACAGCTACCTTGCGACGTAGTCATCGAACACCTTCCGTTTGACAATTCTATATGTTTATAATTTTATGCTTTTATGTGTACGTTTTTGTGTGCGTATGTGTCACACAACTTGAGCCCCACCAAAATGAAGAGTTGAAAATGAATGGAAATTATATTTTCTAACAATCTCCTTCTCCTTATCTTTAAAAGTTTTATGTTTGAACCCTTTCATTAGTTTTGCTACTTCCATCTTCTATAAGTCCTTTCGTGTTGTTGCCATTACTGCAATGGATTTCGTTATTATTTCTTTTATTTAGATTAACAGCGATACCTATTCGCAGTTTCGAAAGTCTTAATTCTTTTGGTTTCTGTATTTTCTAGTTAAGAATAATCATAAACTTACGCTTTGTCTTAACTTACTGAATGATTTAGTAAGGTGTATTTTCTTTTGAACTATTGTCAAATAGTTTAGTAGTAAAAATACTTTCCTTTTATTAGTATGGGTCACAAGATTTTTTTTTATAAATAAGTCTCATTGTTCGTTGAAAGATTTCTATCTATGATATAATTTCATGAAAAAATGCTAATAACGTTGCATTATGTTTATTACATTTTTTGCTAAAATAATGTTAGAAAAAAATTCCAAAAGTTACATCTGCCAATGAAGTGTTTGTGGTATCAAGTGAAAATTAATGCAAACTAAGTCGGAATACTGTTTCTTACATTGAAAGCGATATACCATGTCTTGGATAATTCTTCAAAGTTTTTATGCACAGCATACTCTTCCATATAATTTCTATATCACATAGGAAATATTCTGTAATTGAGGTTAAAATTATGCAATTTCATTTTCCTTTCATAAATTTGTATCTGGTCACTGGGATGTTCATCTTGATAAACAGATTAGCCGTTACTCACACGTACAATTAGGCAAAGGTGTTGGCTTTCACCACATGACTTTCTTTGGTCTGCTCTCGGTATAACCTTGAATGACTTTCCCGTAAATTGGATTTCAGCCTAAGCCATTCTCATGATGATTCAAGACTTTAAATTGATTACGTATGCATGATAGACTAACTTCGATTACTCTCTACCTTTGGCATTTGTGCAGATTTTCTGACCACTATAATCCTGTTCACTTGAATGTCATGCATTTGGAGTTGTGGTAGGAACTCATCAATTATATCTGTTACTGTCCTGTGCGTACTCGTGAGTATCATACTGGTATATACAGTACAGGAAGAAGTGTAGAAAAGAGAGGTTGGATAGCTTACAGTTATTATTATTATTATTATTATTATTATTATTATTATTATTATTATTATTATTATTATTATTAGATGGTTTGTGCATGCCCTTCGCACTCCCCAAGAGAGATTAGTTCACCAAATGTTCAACTGGGCTCTACAAGGCACTATATGAGTTGGAAGACCCAGACTTACATGGCTGAAGCGCGAAGTAGGAGATGATGAGAGGAGAAGTATTGAATTAAAATCTCTAGATCGAGATGACTGACGAATTCTAATCGAGGCCCTTTGAGTCTATAGGCGTAGGAGGAGATGAGGATGATGATGATTATGTTTACAATAGTATTAATAATAATGATAAAAATGTCAACAATAATACTACTGCTACTCCAAATATTAATTATAATAATAACAAAAATAATTTATATCATTCTCATTGATTATTATAATTTTCATACATAAATCTTAGTGTCCAAAAAAAAAAAAGGTCTTTCAGAAAGATTCATGATGAAAATATTTAGAATTCAATGAATGTGAATCTGTTGGCTATGCTGTAAAATATCCATTTTATAGACTAAATCTCATCATTCAAAGTGAGTGAGAGTCACCTTAGGTGTAATTTCCTTGCCTATCTCTCGATCATCTTATGTTTGAAACCGGTGTGAAGTAGAAATATCATACTGAATGTGTTGGATTATCTAGGTACATAGGGATGGAAACAGATAAAGCTCAGCTTAGATTTTATAGGAAATCGTTATTACAGTTGATAGAAATGTAGAGCTCGGTAAGGCTACGGTACTTGTCATTTAAACTATGATTTAACCAAGTTTTTAGGTGATAGATGAAAAGATGATGATACTTAGCGAGTGATAGGTCAATATGTAATGAAATTCTTAAAGATGTTAGGAAGCTATAAATAAATTAAAAATTACAATAGTTTTTTTCTTTGATGTTTACCCGAGTTATTGAAGCAGTAACAAATATCAAATATTAGCAAACAATAATAGTAAAAAAGACAACAGTTATACTTAGCTACCTAAAGGGATATAAGCAGGAAATTACAGCTTTGCCAATGCTTAACTTTTATCATAAGCTAAAGCAATTATTATATAATTAACCTGATGTTTACAGGATTCAACGGTATTGCAAATCACATAATTCCCCATTACAAAAGTCACTATATAGAATTCTTTCTAATGACAGTCTTATCTAAACATCAGTTTTAGCTGTTCTAGCAAACACCTTTCATTTCGATGTACTAGACAAATACCTATTTCAAAAGGGCTTTGGAAAACCTCGCACAGGCTTGGATGGGAAGTTTTGGCTGTCTGTAGTCATCCGAACTGGGGTCCGAAATGGTATGTATTAGGTCCAATGTTGTACGTTGTTTTACGTGGTGGCAACTGGGGCTCACACCGGATTTTGTACAGCATCGTACAGGCTCAGATGGAAAATTTTTGCTGTCCGTGGCCATCCGAACCGGAGTCCTTGATGCTACGTATTTAGTCCGATGTTGTACGGAGTGGTATGGACTTTTCCGAGGGTGTTCGAAGTCGATTTCAGAAAAATCCAATATGTTTAATTTTTGGTTATGGACTGGCTTGCACAGTCTGGTATACAGTTGGTCCGAAATCGTTTGTAATCAGGTCGAAATTCTACGTATCTAGGGACAAGATCCTTGCATAACCGCTATGAACTTATCAAAGGTTGTACGCAGTTGATTCAATTTATCTCAACGATCAACTTCCTTCTTCCATATGAGCCCTTTCATGTTCCCATTATGTATTCAGTGGGTCACTGGTACGCTAACTCTCCGCCAGCCTAAGTGCTGTTCCGCAGTGAAACCACCATGGCCTTGCCAGATTGCTTATATTTTACCTTTTTTAATTTCTATATGATCTCGGCCCACGTACAACCGCGTACAGGCATCCACAGCTGTACAGCCAGCGTGAGACCACTTACCAATCCAGTTTGAAACCGGTCTATAAGCAGTAACAAGTAAAGGGACAATTTTATAAGCTCAAATACTGATGAGAATAAATGTTCCTTATTCTCAATTCTTTGCAATGGGAAGTTTTGGCCTGATTCACACAGGTTATGTTCCACCATGCTGTTAGATATGCACAGTCAGTGGTTAAGTGTTAGCTCAAGGAATAGTTCAATCATAACTGTAGCGTATTGGGGTGGTTTCCAATACAGTGTGGTGGCAAGATACCCTTCACATCATGTAAAACTGGGCTTACCCAATGCTGTCTTTGGCGCTGTTGGTGTCGATTTGGTCTGCAATTCAATAGTCAAAAGGAAGCTATTTCTTCCACATCCATTTTAACATTGGAGGCCATAAGAAAAGATAAATTATTATATAATAAAAGTCATTACCTTGCTTTGGCGACTAAGGTCAAAAAGTTTGTTGTGATCAATTTCAGCGTTAAATGAGCAGTGGTCTCTGCGGTTAAAACACCTTGTGTAACCTACAATTAGAGCCTTTAAAGAACTATGATAAGTGGTCACACACGTTGATAGAAGGGTATGGGGAGATGAAAGAGAACACTACAAATATTACAATAATAACTTTGAGTTGTAGGATAAGTATTTTTGGTGACTATTCATTGGGAGTCTCAGCCAGAGCTTAAATTCACAAATGCACCCAGATCTAGTGCCCACTGGAATATCAAAACTGTTGATAACATTTTTGCTGTTATTTTGATGTAATCGCCATTGGAAATTATTTGCCACGTATGATTGAAAGATTTCCCATTTATTTCAAGCCGTATATGGTCCCCGTTCCTTTTCAAGGGAAAGTAGAAGGGGAAATGAGTAAATTAAGGGAACATTGGACTATTGAGGAAAGTAAATCCCCTGGGCTTCTCACAGTGTGATAGAGAGGAAGAAAAATGCCTTTTTATACATTGATTATACGAAACTGATTGTTATTACCAAATATAATGCATATTCTTACGAAGCTGGTCTGCATGAGAGTACATTATTTTATTCTTGTATTTCATATGTGTAGTTAAGAGATGTATAGCCAGCTCGTAAGGTAGGATTAAGTACATTTATGTAAATAACATAAGACTGTCGTCATTCATTCAGTTGTATTTTCATTCAGTTTCATATATCTAAATTTACGTTATTTTAAGGAAATAAATTTTCATTTCATGTACTTCTGTTACGAAGTTTTTTGTAAATTTTGTTAAAAGGTATGCTGTATGATGCACAGTAAGGATTGCATCATGTTTCCATGTGGTTGGAAGTTGCATGAAGGTTCTAGAGTAAAATTTACTTTTTTTAATGCTATGAAAGGAGGTGAGTGGTGTTACTTGAGAGGGTTGCCTCGTCAGGCGACGATAGAACCATACTTCAAAACTGCCAAGTTGGCAACCTGATGCCGCGAAAGACTGCCCGAACCTAGTGCACACACATTGAATGTATTGCTTTGAGTTTGCTGGAAGGTTCTTGAATGAATTAGGGTGATACACACACACACACACACACACACACACACACATATATATATATATATATATATATATATATATATATATATATATATATATATATATATATATATATATATATATATATATATATAGGGCCTAGCAATGCATAGGAAACAGAGATCTAGCCTGACCCTCCAAAAGAGCCAGCGTCTGACCGTCCTCTCTCCAGCGTCTATCCAGCCACTACTTATTTCCTCTCCATTGTGTATAGTGTTTCCTCTCAAATGCGTATAGTATTTGTTCAAACATTGGTATTTTTGTAGTTTAAGTTGAAAGTGCAGTGTAAATCTGAGTACAGTTTATTTTGTAAAATTATCAATTTATTTGTGTCTGGCCCTGTGAGATTTAGTAAAACGAGTGAAGTGCATTTATTCTTGCTTAATCGTTCAGTAACCTTGTGTCAGCCCTATGGACATAAGAGTTACGGTTACGTTTATGTAAGTGTAATTTTGATTTATTTTCTATAGTGTTAAAGTGTCATTTTTTTCAATAATTGTCAAAATTAAATATATCCATGCATTAATTTCTCGTGAAACAAGTGACTGTATTATTTTTTTAAGTGTTAATTTTTTCTTAAGTCTAATGTCAAGCTCAGATTTAAATTTAGAGTTATTTATTTTTGGGGTTAATTTTTAATTGTTATTTATTTTAGAATATATATATATATATATATATATATATATATATATATATATATATATATATATATATATTTGTAAAGTGTGTTCTATTTCGATCACCAATAATTAACTCATTAACTTGCTCGTATCCCCTGACTTAGAACCAAAGTAAGAGGTTGGTTTTAGAATAGATCCTGTTAAAGTAAAGTAATCACCCAACTTTGTTTTCAGTGTAACGTAAAGAAACCTTTAGATATTCAGTGTTCTTCTATATATCAACGTCTGGGATTTGCGTACTATTGTCAGACCTCGGAGATATTCTTTTGTGTTTCAGATCATATAATATAAAGCAGGTGAGTTTAGGAGCTTGGGAGTTTACGTAATTCGCTAGTCAGTAATAATATCCTTTGCAATGGAGCACAGAATTGCTCATAAAGGTACGGGATAATCAATATTACACTTACATTGATTGGAAATCAGGCTGTTATTGAATTAAGTCTCTAGAAGACACTAAGGGCAAAAGGGTCTTTATAATGAAGTGGGTAATGTGAAAATTGTAGAGAAAAAGTGCAAATAGTGACGCAACCATGAAATTTGGCACAACGACTCCTTCCTTTTACAATTTTTGAAGATCACCACCAGGTTTTCAAAATAGCTTCTTGTGGATATCTGAATACTAACATTTAGTTGGTTAATCATGTTCATATTACTCAATCACTCAAAGTTTACAGTAAGATATTGAAAACAAGGGTTCACAAACTTAGATACGCATTTTGCTGCCTAGAAGTATCCATGATGGCTGTCTTATTAAAAAAAAAAAAAAAAAAAAAAAAAGAATATGCCTGCCAAAAAGGCAAAAATTGGTACTTAAGTTCATATATCATGTAAAATATATCCCGGAAGCAAAGGAAGAAAGTGAGCTGAGTTGTGAAAGCTGGATCAGAAAACGAGAGTTAGAGTATTCATAATTCTACTTTTGGAATCTTGTGCTTCAATTAAAACCTCTATTTTTCATGATCATCGAGTCATAACATGAATCTCATTATAAACTGAAGTAAGACATACTGCAGGAACTCATTATTGCAAGAGGCTTTCAATTAATTTGAGAGACACGGGGGTTCTCATAAAGAACACATTTGTTGAATTCACAAAGTGAAATTTCAATGCCAATAAAACCACTTAGCCTTTTTCCTAAATGGCTATTGACCAAGCCAACAAGCAGAATTATGGTCATGTAAAGGGAGATTAGGGCCTATTGTAGAAGTTTTTAGAAGGGGAACAGCGGCTGAACCTGAAGTATGCTGCATGATTAATGAGTTTAAGACTAGATGGGGTGCTGATCCGAAATCTGCGGGTAAGCATCACGATAAAACTAAAACTATGCAGATAAGATTTCTTGAAATGATTGGGAATCTAGCAAAAGTAATCAAAGAAATTTTCAACCTTTTTTACGTAAGATTCGGTTTATCTGACTGAGCTAGACAGTCTTAAAGTTATGGACAGCAAAGTTAGTGAATTCGTAGGATTTATGAAGAGTGTTGGAGAGACACAATTTGCAAAATTTATTAAGAAACTCAAGACACCTAGCAAATTCTACGAGTTAGTACGTAAGAACAGTATGTATTATTCAGCTGCAAGATGTCTGCTATTTAGTCAAGGACAAACAGTCACTGGATATCATAAAGGACGACCGTATTCTAGTCTCAAGCATATTCATATGCTAAAATGGATACTGTGACTTAAATTACTTCTTTCAACAAAAGATCAAAATTGTTCGCCATCGCCGGCAAAGTTATCTGACATTCATTACAAAGAGCATATCGCTGATATTATCATAATGGGTTGTACAGCTCTTAAAAATGCTCTTGCAACAATCAATAGGTCTACATTGGAGTTTTATGCAAAAGAGGAAGTCCTCTCCAAGGTACAGAGGCTTTACATAGGCACAAACAAGTAGACATTATATTTGATGTGTATAAGACAAAAAAAAAAAAAAAAAAAAAAAAAAAAGCACACACAAGTTTGCCTAATAGTGATTATCACTGCAAAACACCCTGCAATTAGACCAGCCTCCTCAGGAATGACCAGAACAAAACGGAACTATATGCACATTTGTCAGACACACTCAGTTCATCTCAAGCTGGTGATACAACATGCATTATTATCCACAAAGGTGATGCTGCATTTTGCCACAAAGCTGAACGGGACACTGCTGACCTACTAGACTGTACTCACGGAGAGGAAGATACTAGAGTACTTTTGCCTGATGCATATGTTACAAAACAAGAAAATATCTCAAGTGCAATAGATAGAACAACTAGGGAATGTGCATGAACACACTTCCTCTCGGAGGGAGGAACTAGGAGGGGTCGGAGGGTTGTGATAATGCCCCAGATCCATTAGGCAGAGGATCAATATTATATACCATTTTTGTGATCACCATTTTTGACACATATATTTATAGAATGTTTCATGTTATAAGATCAGAGAACACGTGATGGTATCGTATAATCTTCCATTGGTGGAGATTTCGTCGATTTCAGAAAAGTTAACAATTCCGATTATATCGAGATGCCCTCTTGCAAAAAGAATTAGTTGAACGGGAAATCTGTAACGGGAACCAGCCTGAGGGGCTCCTTGTGTAACCTCAAGCTGTAGTATTTTGCTCAATAAAATATAAAAAAGCACAATAAGATTAGATTATAAATTAACTGTGTGGCATCGTACACACACACACACACACATATATATATATATATATATATATATATATATATATATATATATATATATATATATATGTGTGTGTGTGTGTGTGTGTGTGTGTGTGTGTGTGTATGTGTGAATGTGTGTGTGCTTGTGTGTACGCCAAAAAAATCCTAGAGAAAATTAAAAAGAAAATTCAAGATTAAATCCTGACTAGTTTCGTAAAACTATTTTAAACAACCGATTTATTGAGCAAGGTCTCTACATTTTGTATGGTACAGTAAACGTACGAACATACATACGGATATTTACAAAACAATACTGTACTCCCAAACAAGCTACGTGGCTCGATATTCTCAGGTGTTTGTGGGAGTAGGTCATACCCCATTAGCTAGGGTTAATTTGGATGACACGTAAATGTTTACATCTTCCGATATGTTGTCTGTATATGTGTGTTTGCTTTTGTTCACCCGTGAATTCTCATGATTACTTCTCTAAAATGAGAGAAGGATTCTCAAAAGTCTCTTCCTGGAAAAAACCAAGAATGGCTATTCTCTTTCATATCCCGTTTTTCCTCGCAGAGGATATGAGATTCTTGGCTCGGTCTAAAGGTATAAGACCTTCAGAATTTGGCCATTAACTCTGACATCTTAGTCTTTCTATTCTTTGACTACGTACACAGAAAACGACAACTATATCAACAAATGAAAAGAACTTTCCTTCACTGTGACCATTTTCTAGAATTCAATTCCCTTGTGATTTCTTTTAATTCCCTTTTTACTTAACTTTTAGATTTCCTCTCTTAACTTGCGTAACTTGGGATATACTTGACTTTCATGCTCTCCCTTTGAGCCTCAGACGTTCGCATTTTTTATTTTTCTCGTGGGAATTTTTCTCGCGCACACACACGCATATTGACAATTAGATGAATAGACAAAGAGATATATAGAAAGATAGAGAGACAGATAAACAGATAGACTGATAAAAAGATAGAGAGACAGATAAACAGATAGACTGATAGAAAGATAGAGGGCAGGAAGATAGAGATCTATGAAAATAGAAATCGATGTATATTTCCATCTAGGCTTAATAATGTGAGATAATTGTCAATAAAGACGTGAGCGACATGGGAATAAAAGTTATATATAAATAAAAAGCGCTACCTTTAAAACACAATTGGCTAGTTTCAGATTATGATATATCGTAATCATTCTAAGAAAATTTTCTCTTTTGTAGTTAATTATTTATTAATGTTTTATTTGCGTTCTTCAATGTCGATTAACTTTATGACTTTATTCACATTTCACATAAGCCGAAGTATTAAA
>NC_090750.1:43898295-43900968 GCF_036898095.1 Palaemon carinicauda | reverse complement strand
TTTGGAGTTAGTGTGTGTGTGTGTGTGTGTGTTATATATATATATATATATATATATATATATATATATATATATAGAGAGAGAGAGAGAGAGAGAGAGAGAGAGAGAGAGAGAGAGAGAGAGAGAGAGAGAGAGAGAGAGAGAGAGAGAGAGAGAGAGAGAGAGAGAGAGAATATGATTTCAATTTTACCTTTTTATAGCAACTATTGAACGTGATATGTTGATTATTTAGTGTTAGTTTTATTAAAGTTTAAAGGTTTTCATGAAATCCAAGCTTTATATCATGAAATCTTTTTAATTTCTTCATATAAGACATTCTGAAGAAAATTTTAGTTTTTATATCTTCAAATATTTCCTCTTTTTTTTTGTCATATCTACTGTAATATACTTTTTTATAGAAACGATAAAGCCCCCAACCTAGTTATCTCGTAAATTAAAACCTGTGTTAAATTTAGAACCGGTAAACTTATTAGATGATTATAGAGTTATTGAGTTTTCATGCTATGTAGATTACAAGTGATACTGAAAAAAAATCGTGGCAATAAAATTACTCTAATTCCATATAAATTAACTCTTTCAAGAGCTGGGGCTTTTCCCTGTATACTGAATGGAGCGAATGCTAACCGATAAAACAGTCATATCAGAGTTTTCTGAGAATTGATCTTACTCCCCCGGAAACTTTGTCACTAGACAAGTGTTCCAAAACATGGTTTAATCTCCTCAAAAATGTCATATAGAAATAAATTCAACATAGTAAACAAAAGCACTTAATGTAGCAACAGTAATATGCACCCCAATAAAATGATAGGACTGATGGTTGTTGGGTAACTTCCAGGATTCATTTCAGGAACATGCTGGTATTCGTCTTCAATTGGCAAGATATGCAATCATATAAACGTGGTTATACGTTGTGCAACAGGGAGTTTAAATGGTCTCTTATGCTGACTCTCATAAAGTAAGTTTAAAGTATCTGGTTTACATCTTGTTTAGGAGTTGTCACTAATCTCACCGATAGAAAGTGCCTTTAGTGTTTCTGGATCGACTGACTTTAGATGAATATTCTAATTATCAATTCTTTTACTGAAGGTATGATAATGTATAGTCATTTGATTCATATATCTATCTATCTATCTATCTATATATATATATATATATATATATATATATATATATATATATATATATATTATATTTATGTAAATATATATATATATATATATATATATATATATATATATATATATATATATATATATGTATACATATGTATATATATATATATATATATATATATATATATATATATATATATGTTTATATATATATGCATACATGTATATATATATATATATATATATATATATATATATATATATATATATATATATATACATGTACGTATATATATATATATATATATATATATATATATATATATATATATATATATATATATATATATATATATATATTTTAACGAGAAATCGCTGGAACGTGCGATGTCTCAAGATGACAGCAGGCCAGCAGGAAAAAGGAAACGAAGAGTTGACTAGCGCTTTCGTGTTATTATTACACCTCTTCACGGTCATAATGGAGAGGAAAAAGGAAACGAACTGCTGTTTTATATATATATATATATATATATATATATATATATATATATATATATATATTATATATATATGATATATCTATATGTATATATATATATATATATCTATTTATATGTATATATATATATATATATATATATATATATATATATATATATATATATATATCTATTTATATGTATATATTTATTTATCATCCTCATCTCCTCCTATGCCTATTGACGCAAAGGGCCTCGGTTAGATTTAGCCAGTCATCTATATCTTGAGCTTTTAATTACATACTTCTTCATTCATCATCTACTTCGCGCTTCATAGTCCTCAGCCATGTAGGTCAGGGTCTTCCAACTCTCTTTTCTAGTGCCTTGTTTTGAGTGTCGTATGCTATGGGGTTTTCCCTATGTTTGCAAAACAAATTGGATATTTCCTGGAAAGTGTCCTCTTGGATTGCCACGAGAACATAGTGTGCTTGGTGATTGAGCGAGTCACGCCCTTGGCGCGCAATGGGACTTCTGTACGCTGAAACCAGGGGAATTCTTCTGTACTGGCGAAGGGAGGGAGTTTCATGGGAGTGGCGTTGATAGGAGAGTCAGGGTCGGATGGTGGTATCAATAAACAGTAGGACACAACAGTGAGGGGAAAGAGGGATGGAGCTGGTCACTCTGATTGTAGCCAATGTGAGAGTGAAGCGTTACGTCATAACTGAGGTGAGGTGAAGGCAACTAACTTTATTTCAACAGATAACAGTTACATATACAACAAGTTGTAGACAAGAATGTCACAAAAACTCAAACAATATAAATCATGAAAAGACTATTTCAAATAGGTTCTGTTAACAGTTAGATGTAGAGTGACATATACAATAAAAAAAAAAATATCGTTTGAGTGTAGGGGTGTGTGTGAAACTTGCGATAAAATATTTTATATATATATATATATATATATATATATATATATATATATATATATATATATATATATATATATATATATATATATATATATATATATTTCTCATATGTGTGAAAATATATGGCTTGTGTGTTTTTGTGATTTTCATTTA
>NC_090750.1:43885795-43893295 GCF_036898095.1 Palaemon carinicauda | reverse complement strand
ATCTATAATGAAGAACAAATCTGATTTCCAGTCACCGGCAGCATTTAAAACAGTGGAAAACACAGCAAAATGCAAATGAATGTGCAAATATTTTCAACATTGTGCTTATATATGTAAGATGTATAAAAGAAGTTTTCCGATTAATAATAATAATTAAAAAAAACATTTTCTGAGTCCCTAAAAGATATATATCATAAATTGGGTTGAAAATTGAAAGATGGAATCACTTTTCAAATCATCTACAGAAAAATATAGTCCTAAGACGGCTTGGAATGGTACCAGGGGTGCTATTTAGAATTTAATCTGGAAAGGATTTTTTGAATCTGATTACCAGTTAGGCAATATAGAGAGCATAGCCATAAAATTCATATGGTTTGTCTTTAATTAGATGCTGGTTTGGGCCGAATTTGTCATGCAGTCCTTTTTTTCGAACTTGAATAGGTTGGAGTTTGCTTCATTTTTTTTTAGTATAATTATTACTGGATATCTAGCTGACTACAAAGAACAGTTTTTGAAGGACACCAGAGAGAGAGAGAGAGAGAGAGAGAGAGAGAGAGAGAGAGAGAGGAGAGAGAGAGAGAGAGAGAGAGAGAGAGAGAGAGAGAGAGAGAGAGAGAGAGAGAGAGAGAGAGAGAGAGAGAGGAGAGAGAGAGAGAGAGAGAGAGAGAGAGATGAGAGAGAGAGAGGAGAGAGAGAGAGAGAGAGAGAGAGAGAGAGAGAGAGAGAGAGAGAGAGAGAGGAGAGAGAGAGAGAGAGAGAGAGAGAGGAGAGAGAGAGGAGAAACTTATTATCCAATATATTTTTACCATAGATATCAAAGCTTTTAAACACTATGGTTATATCACAGGCATTAGAAAATAGGTATTGGGCTATGTTAAAAAAATATAATATTTATACTAATTTGAGCATCTTATATCGAAAATTTCAATAGTTACAAAAAAAAAAACTACAAGGAACTTTCATAAGCAATAATTTTGGTATATATACTTCCGTTATCTATCGACAAATCCTGCTGCTGTACGATCACTCTATGGTTTAAATTGTATAAACCTTTGACCGCACGTTACTTATAATTGCATCTATGAATTCTATTAAGTGGCAATTATGGAAAAGAAAAGTTTTGATAGATTTTAATCCGTCGGTTTCATCTCATTACAAATGATGTAAAAATACCGACGCTTTAGAGATTATAAATTACGAACTTCAAAGGATGTTTGGGTAATCTGAAATTTGAGAAGAGCATACTGTACCTGTTGAGGACTTTTACGAACTAAATATCAAAGAGAGGGGTACTTAAGTCTTATGGATATCCAGTTTACCCCTTCCAATCTCAATGGCATCTCCATCAGCTTTATTTTCTTTTCCTCTCCTCTCACTTCTTATATGTCTATCGTGTTCCAATCTCCCCCCCTCATTCATTCGTTTAGCAGACAGTTCCAATGAAAAGTTTTTTTTGTTATCTGAATTAGCTTTTATCAGATTTTTGATAATTTGTTTGATATACTGAATAAGTAATAATACTGATCGATAAGGAGATAGGACTAGATGGGGGAAGGTAGGTACAAGAATATGGAAAGAAAAGGAAAAATATTGTTAAGAAGAAAAATGGGTCCCCACAGTAATATTACTGTTAAAATGAGTCATCATGAAGGTGGTCATCAACTTGTCGACAGAACCGGTTTGTATTATTTTCTTTATAATCTTCCCAATTGGAGCATTCAGTACATCGTTCAACGTTTCGATGTGTAAACTTGCCTTTACTTTTTCAACTAGTGGAGAATTAGTTTTTTCACAGCATTTTCCCTTTGGATAATCCATGCCATATGATCCTGCATATAAACCTCTACTCATTCTTGCATTTATCTTTGTTCAATTACATTTGTTATGACAAGTTTTTCCTGAGAAAATACAATGAAATAACGTATTATGAAATTAGTAAGCCCCATACTTTTTGGTCACATGAATTAGAAAGTAATTAGAAAGGAATTTTCATTTATCGTCCCTCATTCCACATGGCATATTCTTTTACTTAATTCATCCAACAAGATATTCCTAAACCAATAAAATAATTCCCTTTTCCATGTGGTTTTCGCTGATTAGATTGAAAACCTAATTAATATTTTTAATTGTCTTTTCGTACTGGTTGATTTTCATGAGGAAAACCAAACATTAAAATTAATTTTGTTGTTTATTCACGTCTTTTATTTTGAAAATAGTATGAAGAATGTGATGGCCTTAGTTGCTTTTTCTAGTTTATGAATTCCCAAAACTCTTATACAGCTCTCACCGAATATAGATCTGAGTTGGTCCTTTCATTTACTTATCTAATTCACGAAAATTTGACTTCATCAATAATTTTTCATTACGAATTATTACTAGAAAATCTTCCTAGATCTTTCAGGTAAATTTATAAAAACAAACTCAAATGAGAAGGGAATATATTAAAACGAGTTTGAAAGAAGATAGTTTTAGACGTTTGAATATAGGGGTAACTTTAACTGGGATAAATTTCTTTCCCCAATGATCTCAAGTACTCGTAAATATTAAAGGATTACATATGAGTGTGGCTTTTTTAAACGAGTGTACCTATTTTTTTGTGGTGGAATTCTGTTGAGATTAAGAGTACTGAAAGTTAATCTTTAAATATAACATATGCCCTTCTTCTATAACAATTACCTAGAGGCTGTTGGATTAATGTTATGGTATCATACAACGTGTAAAATAAAGTTTTTGAAAACTGCGTCGTTTACCCCTTCGTAAGCCTGGGGCTTTTGTTCTCAACTTTTTTTCTAAGTGTATCAATGAAAACTTTGACACGGATTCAAAGTATTGTATCAATGAAAACTGTGACATGGAATCAAAGTGTACATCCATGTTTCTTATCAAATTATACGTCAATTTATGATTCTGGTTAATTCTATTAGGTAATTTTTTCTCACCTCTTTCATATAGGAGAAACAGTTCTCATCTTTCTATTTTTAATATTGAAAATTCTGTACATAGTTGCGTCCCAATAGAACTAACGGGTATTTAGATTTATTTGGCTTTAAGTGGTCTAACTCATTGAATCCAGCATTTCCTTCCTTGATAATTTCGTTTTTATTTTAGGTCATCCTGCTCAATACAATGTATAGGAAAAGGGTTATAAACCTAATTATGCTGTGGAGAAACATTGCAGCTATTCATTAGCTATCACAGTGCATAAAATTGTTTGAATTCTAACAGATGTCTACCTGTGAGTGTGTAACGTCGTATGGTAGTGATGCACTAGGTTAAGGTTATTGAACAAACAGGGAAAAAGAAAAAAACAAGGACTGAAAAGGAATAGGTGGTTGAAGCTCAAAGAGATTGAACTATCTATGCAATTTAAGGAATGAGTTTTAGAGGAAATTATTCATCAACTTGATGTTGATTAATGGTGGAGCAGAACGATGGAAAAGATACTCGGGGTTGGTGGAAAAATTTTGGATGAGAGTATCGGCAAGATCTTCGGAAATAGGGAAACTTGATGGTTTAAGGAAGCAGTAAAAGATGCAGCAAAGTAAATCAGAGACACCAAGAAAATGCGGAAAGAAACCCAAATGGAAAAGGGGCATTTGAAAAATTAGCTTAGAAAGTTGTACATAATTTCTAGGATATAAAATATAATCAGCTTTACCAAGAGCTAGATACCAAGATGGGGAAAAAAAGGTATTTTGATTACCACAAATAATTGCCAAAAATAATTACCACAGAAATAACAGTACTAAGGATATAACCTCCATGAGACAGATTAAGGACAACAATGGAAATGCACTAAGCCAGAATGAGAGACATGATTAAGAGATGGAAAGAATATTTTGAGGCCTTATTGAATGAAGAGAATAAAAGATTTATAAGAGAATATAGACGAACAAATTCTGGACCACTCACAGAAATTACTAAAGCTGAGGTTAGAATAGCACCTGGAGTATGTAGAATAGTTAGGTGGTTGGACTAGATGGCATGCCTGTAGAGGCTTGGAAGTCTCTTGATGAGGAAAGAACTGAGATGTAGTTGATAATGAAAATTATTATGAAAGTGAGATGATTTTTTTAAAATGAAGAGAAAGTATAATATTTTTAATATTCAAAGCGAAAGGGGCAATTCAGTTTTGCTAAAATCAAGCTTATGTCACACACTAAACATAAGGTTTTTGAAAGAATTGTTAATGGAACATTATGTCAACAAGTTTTCAGTGGTAGACAGCAACTAGGATTCATGAAATATCGTGGACTCTTGGAGGATATTTTATCCCTGAGACTAAATGAATGAAGAGTACAGAAATAAGCAAATGACCTTGCATATGCTCTTTATAGACCTTCAGAAGGCAATTGACAGACTACCATGCCAGGAAATTAGAAGATATCTCAGTTAGAGGAAAGTGACAGCGAAAGAGGAGTATGTCTGAATTATTAGTGAGCTTTATAGAATACTGAGTAATGTAATATTAAAGTTGAAAAACAGGAAATTTTAAGGTGGGGTGGGGATGTGCTCTTAACCTACTTCCGTTTAATATTGCCTTGAATATGTTGACAGAGAATGTCAGGGAGTAGCCACCATAATCTTCTTAGCCAAGAACAGGGAAGAACTGGGAATGATGCTTGAAAGATTACTATATGCTTTGGAGACTAGAGAGTAGGGTATAATTATGAAAAAGAGAGAATATATGAAAACCACATTGGATGGTGACCTACAAACTGTAATGAAATTAGTGGGAGGACACATCGAAAGGGTTCATGAATTCACACACGTTAGCTCAATGATGAACAATGCAGGGGACATGTAGAATGAAAATAACAACCTGATTCAGTGTTATTGAAACAACTGGAGGAAGATTTCTGTTGTTAGATATGATAGAAAAGTTCACATTAGAAATTAACATCTTAGGGGCACTTAGGCATAGAAGAAAAGGCAAGAGAAATGATAGACGTGGAGATGGATGGAACATGAAAGAGAGGAGATGTCTGCGTTGTCTGCCGAACCGTTTTTATTCAACAGATGGAAGGAGTGATCCTTGGGAAGGGCTTAAAGTTTCCTCGCAGCTTTTCCGCTTTCTGTACCTATGAAAAAAATTCTGCAATAGAAGAGCTTTCTAAAAAATGCTTATCCTTATAATCCTGATCATCAGACTGAGCGCAAGACTAGGTCTATTTAGACGATTAATAGGGTTGATTTTAGCATAAGACATATGGTTCTTATTTGCGTAGGCTGAGGTTCTATATCGATGGTTTCTGACCGAGAGTTTATAGAACTCCAGTGAAACTCTGGATATATGAGGATGCACTTTATTCCATCCTCTATCATTAGATGAATGTACGGTTACATTCTTAGCATCATCATGACGCAGAGGAATATACTCATGCATCAAGATGGCAGCACAGTCAATGACATCACAATGCCTAGGGGTCGCAACTTGCTTGGATCTGTTGCCCTGACAAGACTGCATGTTAGTAACCTCACATACAGAGGAAGCGGCGCACACTCTTGATGTCATCATGTCTGGATGTGCCGGTGCATCCAGATTTTTTAATCTGAACGGTCAGCTTGACAGTATTCTTCCTAGCCTTCGTAAGATTGGGAGCAGAAGTCCTCATTGTATAGAGATGACAAGTCTCTCAACTCGTTCTGGACACTTCAGAAAAGGAGTACAAGGCAAGCCTTTTTTTGTTGATACGAGTTGGAGTCTAGCAATCAGGATCTTCTAACAAGGCTGCCTAGGTATGAGGGGAAATGAAAGGCTCAACTCTAAGGTACTTCCGGGAACGAAGAGCTGTATTCACTGTTCTAATGGGAGACACTTCTATAGGGGTGAAAATCTAATCTGCATTTTCTGAAAATTACAGATACCCCACACAGCATGCTCATGGTTTGTTTGGCAAATCTAGATATAACGGGATAATCTGGATTGAAAGCATTAAGCTGTTCTGACTCGGGAGTGTTGCTGCCATAGCAAAGGGTTCCTCGATAAGAACAGGATCAAAGAAATGCTGCATATTAACACTAGGATATAACATGTCAATACAATGGTGACCATTATCCCCTGTGAGAGAAACCTTAAAGGATTACTGACAAGCAGAACTTAATGTGGAGATAACATTATCCCAATCTTACCTCATGTATCTTGCTTACCGAAAGAGGAGGAGAGCAATCTCTCTGCTCGCTTATTCCGATGATAATTTTATCAATCGCACTGGAAGAATCACCAATCCCTTCAATACTCATATAGAAATTCTGCAGAACAACTGTTCTTTCAACACAGACGTACTGGGTGAAGGTCTGCTTTTACCCAGCTTATAAAGGTTCCACAATGGTGACCATTATGCCTTGGGTAGAAACGCTTCGAATTCGACATAGTCAAAAGTAGAAACTCTATCTCACATATATCTAATATACAAGTGACAAGCATTGCCAAAGACACAAAACACAAGCACAAACACTAAAATTGTGAAGAGCTGGTGATGCGGCTGTCTGGTCATAGGAGTGAAGGCAGAAACTTTTGACTACCTCCATCGCCAAAAGTGTTTTGGGGAAATGCTTGATACACGTATAGCCCATTATGCACAGCAGTTGCCCAGCAACTCAGCATGATGTAATCTACCGAATTTCTTTTTCATTGTCTGGCCATAGAAAATTAAACCAGAAGTAACCCCATTATGTGACTCAGAAGTTTGTATCCGTGTAGGAATAAACTACAATCTTACCATGACATGTGATAATGACCTCTATCACAAGTGATGCATCTTCGTCCTTGCCTAGGGAAAGGGTTTCATTATCATGAGTTATGCCTGACTGAGATAAATGACCTAATATACAACATAGCAAAACAGCCACAAATAGGTCATTACCATAGCCTAAATTACCTGTAAACTGCAACTCTGAAGTAAAGAGGCTCTTACCAGGAGTTATGTGTGGAGCGTGTAACGCCTCCTCAATGATTGAATTCTCGGGGAAAACCACGAATTACGACTCCGGTGGGTTATGGACGACTGGTCGTCTGTCAACTCAGAAATTAGAAAAGGCCCCCACTTATCGAGTAGATGAAAAAGTGCTCCAGTAGAACTTATTGTTATGATTTGGGGGAGTGTGTGGTTCCAATGGCTGGCAGGCTAGAAGTGAGAAATGGTGGAGGGGGGGGGGTGTACTGGTTTGAGGGGGACTAGTGGGTAGACAGAAACAGTCAGCTTCTCCACCTCTTTTTTGATGATCATATCACCAATTCGATTTCGAAAACTGTTGTTTGTTTACTGAACTTATGTTAGATTAGAGACTGATTGGTTGATTGACTGACTAATTGATTTGAAATACAATTG
This sequence comes from Palaemon carinicauda, assembly GCF_036898095.1. Classification (NCBI taxonomy): domain Eukaryota; kingdom Metazoa; phylum Arthropoda; class Malacostraca; order Decapoda; family Palaemonidae; genus Palaemon; species Palaemon carinicauda. The sequence goes on along the minus strand of NC_090750.1, from coordinate 43,885,964 downwards.
TTTGTCAGTTGAATATGTGTAACAGTGGTCACGAAAATATTTGAATTTATCTACTGATTAAGAATGATCTGGTGTTACTTATGAATAGGAGAATATTTTTCAAAGGGACATGGGGATATTGGTAAAAAATGAAATTATAGCACAGAATAATGCAATAAGGCAATGATAA
>NC_090750.1:43875795-43880795 GCF_036898095.1 Palaemon carinicauda | reverse complement strand
AGAGGTATTTTTTTTCGCAACAAGGTTATCCGCAAAATATTCATGGACTTCACCATGCGGCCATTACAAAAACCAAATAGATCAGAGACCCAATGATGAAAAGATAAGGAAGACTCTGAGAAATGCAAGAAGCTCTAACGAAGTAGATGTTGGTTGTGGTCACGAGCTCCTCATTGCCTCAATGAAATTAAAACTGAAAGATCTAAATCAAATGTAGATGAAATACCTAGTTTTGATAAAACCAAGCTTTTAGGAGATGAGTGTAGAGAAATATTTGTAATTGGATGTAGGATTCAATCTAGTTTTAGAGTTTATAAGATACGATGGGCGGACAAATAATGAAGAATGATGTGATATAAAGAACATGGATTATATCAGTCAACTGGTAGTGAAGATTTTGGGTATGCAGTTGCAAGGATAAAGATATGGATATCAAATAATTAGGGGGATACGAAAGAAAGGAGAGAAAGACAGAAATTGATTGTTGAAAATTCCGAGGAAATAATAAAAATTACAAAGTAGAGCATGTTAAGTATTCCCGTAGTGATAATGAGGTCAAAAGAAAAGCCTAGAAGGTATGGAAAGAATATGGAGACAGGAAAGCAGATGAAACTAACAAAGCTATAGATTCAAGGAGTGGCTATGGTATAAGAATCGCTCTTAAAATTATTAATGAAATCGCTATGGGGGCAAAGAGGCATATACGCATCAATAAGAGCTATGGGTCTGTTAAAAGAACAAAGGATACAGAAAGGCAGCTTTGGACGAAACACTTTACCGAGGTCATGAGTAGGACATACAAAGGGAATAATTTGATTTATATACCAGAAGCTGATGAAAAGTTTGATGAGCCCATGAATGAATTCAGAATTTTTGAAGTGGAAGGTATCATAAAAAATCGGGGAATTGAAGGCTCCTCATTAAGATGGAATAACTGCTGAGAGGATACTGGCTTAAAATGAAGTAACCCCCTGAATACTTATAAGATTATTTTGTAGAATGTGGCGTAAACAGGCCAAACCTGATTAATGGTAGTTAGAAGGGTTGGTAAAGATGGCAGGAAATGGGAGACTTGACTGTTTACAATGATTACAGCGGCATCCCACTTACGTCTGTTTTCATATGAATATATAGTAACCTTAGTCTAAAGAGACTAGAGAGAAATACTGATGAAAAGCTGAAAGATGAACAGGCAGGATTTCGAAAGGGTAAAAGTTGCACTGACCAAATTTTCGTATGGAGACATGTTGTACAGCTATGCGTGGAATATATAGATCAACTTTTGATAGCATTTTTGGATTATGAAAAAGCCTATGATAGTGTACACCCGAATATTTTGTGGAGAGTCCCTGCGTTATTATGGAATTCCTCTTAAATATGTTGGTGAGCATAGCAAGTGCAAAGTTAATGTTAGTGGAGTCTTATCATATTAAATTCCAATGAACTCAGGAGTATTCCAAGAGAATGTGTTCTCACCTATGTCGTTTATTCTCCGAATGGCTTTTGTAATAAATAGAACAGTTGGAGATGATAAAAAATTATTGGATTCTAATAGTAATGGGAAATTAGTGGACCTAGAATATGATGATGATGTTCTCCTTATTAGCAGAACACCACAGGATTTACAATGCTTGCTTATAGTGGGGCAGATTATTGAAACAATCTTTCACTTGGTGATACAAGCACGAAATTTGGCATTTTTGCAGCAGGACCTACTTTTGCAAAAAAATACGATCGCCAACTTCAGAAACAAAATGGCCACCACTTTTCAAGAAGGCTGCCTCTGACATGGGTGTACAGTAGAATTTAGCGTAAATTCTAGTGTCATGATGCTATTTTTATGATCTATTCATGCAAATATATGTTTCTAGTTACAGATAGTTCAATTCTGCATTCCCAATATCATATTTGTCTAAAACTGTGATGATATAATGACAATTTTCTGACGAAAAACTACTCGTGTAAACTTACTGATGTGATATCATGTGCTAGCTATCATTCAATATAGCTATGCAGTACAGACTGAATTGGCTTGCTTGAATTTACCCTTGACCAGTCCTTTTACTCCTTGCATTTGCAAGAACACAGTTGTGTGCACTTCAGTGTGTAGCGGTAGCATTTGTATGGTCCCCGACATTGACCTGTGCAGCGACATTTCGTCAGCTGCTGGCATAACTGAGCAATGGGTGGGAGTGTTGACCACAGAACTGCCCAGCCTTCACCATTCTTATGCCAGCCCCAGTTGGCAGAACCTCCAGGCTGCATTTCACACACTGTTGCCTGGCCCCATATACAAGCTGCCTGGAAGGCAGAACGTCTAACATGCTGAGTGAGAGACGCACTGGATGGTGGAATAGAATCGTAAGATCTGCTTTCTAGCGAACAAGTGCAGTCTTGCCTCATCAACCTTGGTCGTGTTGAGAGGGCAAACCACACCTTTCTCAGCATATCTACTTATAACTGCTTCTCCCAGCTGGGCTGATATTGCAAGCACTCGATCATATGGGATACTAGACCATGGTCGTGAAACATTTCCACAAGATCTCTCTTTCTGGTCTTAGCATGAACAGACATCCCAATGTACACTGGAAGTGGAGTCTCTTTCTCTAAAATGCTGTTGTGTGGTAGCACCTTTTTATACTTGGCAAAGCAATTGTATTGAAGGAGTTGAGCCATTGCCAGGTCAGTTGTAGTCGCCCCAAACCTGAGCTGTTATTTTATGTCTGCCCCATGCTCGATCATACAGGCAAATTGAAGCAAAGCTGAGGGCAAGGAATCATACACTGAATTATCATAGAGACTGCCTTCAAACTTACATTTATGTTCTACCATGTGTCTTCGCAGTATATTGGTGGCTTTAGCAAGAACTATCGCATCAGTGTATGAGGAGGCTTCTAACAAGACTGGACCAACGTCTCTTTCAAATGCTATAAGCACGTCTCGCCCTTTCTTGTAGGCTACTAGTTCAGGTATCTCGGACAACAGCCTTTCTTTCAGTCTGGTTGAGTTGACATCAGGCATGTCTGTCCCAAACTGCTGAAGTCTCTCCTTGTAGAGACTTTCTAGTTCAGCAAGTCGGAATACTGCTGGCCCATCAGTGTTGTATCTTTTCTCCATGACATAGGTCAGGAGTTCAGAGAACAGCAAGGGGAAGATATCCTTTTCTTGGCAGGACTCAAGTGCTTCTTTGTTCTTTTGAGCAATGTGTGCCCTTTCTCTGTTATACAGAGCGGTTAGACAAGAACAATGGTATCTAAGTTCCAGGGCCACTACATCTCCGCCATTCAGTATTGCTAGAAGTTTGCAATCATTGAGATTACGAGCACACTCGTTGAGCCTCTCGTTCAGCTGCATGGTCATGGCTTGTCGCAGCTCTGACACTGGTGCCTTCTTGTCACCTAGGAAGCACTGTTCCATTTCCATGCTAGTTCTTCGCATTTTTTATTGTGATTTGTCAGGGTTGTTCTCAATTTCAGCAGCTCCCCTTAGTGGCACGTTCAAGTTTGCTGTTGTTGAACATCTGGCTATAGTTTTTGTGATACTTTGCATTGTTTCGCCTCAGTGTATCCTTAATGCCATCTCCATCATCTAGACGAGATGGATCTAGCTTGATTGACAATAGGTTGATTGCCTGAAATTTAGGTATGTTCACGGATATCATGGAATAGCCATCAGAGCTACATGCATAACGTGTTGGAGGAGACTTAAGCTCTTCTTTCGTGTCTGTATGACAGAAACAACACTTTCCCCCGTCAGTTTTGGCTCCACTACTCAATGGGTTGTTCGCAGACATCTTGCGCATACAGTTGAAGGCCGAGGGGCTATCCTTTTACCGCCTAAGTGTACAAAACATCTAAACACATTGATGTATGGGATACAACTAGGTTCAGGCACCTGGTGCCCTACACCTAGCCCGATCGTTCATCCAACGCCGTTTAGATCCTATACGATCTGTACGCCTTCCGAGTGACTAAAGCCCCGTCACCCTTGGCTCGGCTCTCCCGCGCTGACACATCCTGTCAATTCAGGTGCGGCTATCTAACAACTACACTACAACTAACTATATTTTCTAGTCGAGATGCTTATGGGGCTAATTAGATAGTATTTGGGAAACTAAAGTTTACTACTGTTAGGTTAGTTCGGACTGCAACAATTAGTAATAACTACAACTACAGTTAGTACACTACAAACCAGCGTTGAACCCCATGCAGAGTTTCACAGCAGTGATGTCACCAGTGTGCCCTGGTTGGGCTTTGACATCACTATCATAAAAGCAATACAAACATATGTAGCATTTGATTACATCAATGAAATACATAACAATGAACCTTTAAGTTTTGACAACACAGCTTACAAAGACAGATTTTGGTTAAAAAACATATTTACAGCCATTTAACAGCCGCCATCTTGAAAAAGGGTGGCCTTATTTGAATTCAAAACATACAAATAAGATCAATTTGGTAAAATACATCAAGATTATTGTTCAGAACATTTAGAAATAATGCATATTGGAGTTCCACTTAGCAAATAGTGCTGATAGGAGTTCGCCTTGGCAACCATCTTGAAAAGTGGCAGCCATCTTGGATTTTCAGCTGGAGATCGTACTTTTCTTGAAAAGTAGGTCCTGAACGTCATTTGTGCCAAATTTGGTGCTTGTATAAAGTGAAAGATTCTTATGAAAAATTGAGCCAATCTGCCCCACTATTACCAGATTGCATGAAATATCTTAGTAGGTTGGGCTCACGATAAATAGAAGAAAGGTAGATAAGATGGCAACAAAAAATGCAATGGAAGATGAAATATCGGAAGGAAAATGTTTATTGAGATTCATTCAAGTTTTTAGGAACTAAGCTGTCTAATACCCGGTTATTAGAATTTAGTTTCTGGTTTCTTTTCAACTTTTATGCTCTTTTTTAATTGAATATTATATCTTTGATAACAATAATGGCGAGGTCTTCCTCCTGGTCCACGATTTCTATTTCAATACCCACCAGTGAGGG
>NC_090750.1:43865795-43870795 GCF_036898095.1 Palaemon carinicauda | reverse complement strand
ATGTAAACTTGTACCTGCATTTATCTGTCTAAACTGGTAAATGCATTTATCATTCAGATGCAACTATGTTTGTATTTATGAATGTGCACTGTCTCCTTCAAAGTAAATACTGCCAAACACTGTAACCGGGGGTTGGGTGTTAATGGTATATTTCAGCTTTATTGGAAGGACTCGGATTTCTAGTTTCAAGTTTCTATTAACGGCGAAATTAAATAATTGATAAGAGGAAAGGAAAATCTGTGAGCGTTGAACCGATACATATGGGGAATGGGAGAATGTATATTGGGTTCATAAAGCTACTCATAATTCATTTGTGCAATTTTACTACATACAAGGTTCAACAATAATTAGCTATTACGGTATGAATATGAAAGGGATATTGATGTTGTCATTTTTCTGGAGCTATTTGTTTTAAAGGCAGGCAGTTTTATATTTAAAGAAAAAATGTATATGTATATCTGCTTAATACTATATCAAACCTGCCTCATCTACGCAAAAGTGGGTATCTATATTCAATACCACAATACTTACGTTTCATCATCATTCTTCATCGACTACTTATATGTTGCAAAGTAAGTCAACATAGTGAAAATGATAATTCCTTGCTGAATGAATAGAGAAACTTTAAAATAAAAAAAAATGAAATTCTTTCTATCAGTTATTTTGCAAGAGATCTAAAGAGAACCGTCACTGACGCACAGATCGGAGTGATGGGCATCAGTTACTTGGCAGCCTGAGACTGACAACCCAGACATTCGAAAGAACACAAGGAATTTCCAACGCTCTTGATTTCGCGATGAGAATGATAGCTATGTTACTGCAGCAATTGTTTTTAGGATTATCCCACTTTACGTGGGACAAGATATCTTGCGCTGACAGCCCGTTATTCTGCAGCAAGGAAAATTGCACAGGTGAGCTGCAAATAAAATATACAATTTAATAAATAAAAATATAAATTTGAGAAGCTAGTGCAATAACGTTCAGTTTGTTTAAGTCATTGCCAGTCTTCCTAGTATTACATCTTATAAATTCTCAATGTAGGAAGATAGAGGAAATGTCCTACAATGCTTATATCAAGAAAAAAGGTAATCGTAATGAATTATATCAGATAACTGATTTATATTTTAGGTAATTTTTAACAGAATTGCCATAATCCTATAAACGTTTAGTAAATTTGGAATGATTTATTGATGAGCCCATATAATAGCTTCCAAACATCGCCCATTTAATATCCCTAAACAGAATAATAATCATCAACGGGATGGTAGACCACTACCCCTCACAATCAACACTTAATCTATATCTTGCAAAAACTTTCTCGTCCACAGGATATTATAAGTATTCCTTCTGTTCTAATAACTCTTCCATATCACACACCCATTACTTTATATGCCATATTCTTACTACTCACGTGATTTGCATAAATCTATCATCTTTGTTTTTTATCATATATATTTTTATCTCGCCATGATAATTACACAATTCATCCTGTTTAATTTGACTTATATTTACTCACCAATGCCTTCAAGAACAGAATGAGTGTTTTGTCTCCAAGATTGATATCAACAGCTATTCCTACTTACATTCTCGCTATACTTTCTCTCCTTACATACAATTCCAAATTCTTCCACTACTTGTCATAACTATCACCAATCGTAACCAAGCAATACAGTATAGCAAGACCCAATTTCTTATCTAACAAGTTTGTCCTTCATATCCTTCATCTGACTTTAGAATGGAATGGAATCGAAATATATTCTTTTCTCGCTTACCACAACCTTTATACAGACCAAATCATTCTTTATTAACCAAATTAAAAAAAAATCCTTAAACTTTTGATGTAATAGAGATTCACGATATTTATAGATTTTTGTTTACGCGAGTCTGTTTTTGTAAAAACCTAATCTCACCACTCATCTAATGTAAAGCTTCAGTGAACTAGTTTTTGGGTCTGTCTTCTTAATGGAAATATTGTGTTTTCGGTATTTTGCTGAGAGACATTTACAGCCAACTCTTAAAGTTGTGTGGAATATAATGCTGTTCAAAAATTCTGTTTCCTGGAAAACATCTATTTCCATCTTTACGTCGAAGAAAATGTGGATATTGAATATTACATTCAGATCAAACCCAGACTATGGCCTAGTAAAGGATCATTACTCTTCGAAGTTAAGTAATTATTGAGAATCAGAATATTTTAAACTTGATAGTAAAGCACTTCACAGGGATAACATTTAAAAAGGATAATTAGAAAGTCGAGTGAAGTTACAAGAAAAAGAAGGGAATAAAGAGTCGCTCTGTTTCCTTTCAGCGGACATTCACGGACACTTGAACAGAAGCAAAGCGAAGGAATTTCGTGTAGCCAGTGACTGCAGCGGGCTTCCTTCCTTTTTGTATCGAGGAAATGGCCATTAGTGGTCCTTGAGTAATGTGCCAAGGGTTTAAGCGAGACTTATTCTCATGAGATTTTTTCGCTTAGATAATTTCTCATTTTCTTCTTCTTTATTATATTACTCTCCTTGGATTTAAGTCGTAAAAGAAAATTGTACGATTATGTGGTAGACGCTGTGAGTGTGTATAATATAAGTGCTTATATGTATGAGAGAGAGAGAGAGAGAGAGAGAGAGAGAGAGAGAGATGTTTCCGATTTTCTTGACTCAATAAGCATGGGGCCTGTTGGTTACCAAAATGCTTAAAATTTTGATATGCTATATGTTGATGGCCAACGCATTTCAATATTTTATCATTTTTTTTTTTTCATAAAGAAATTATTTCTATCATCAATGAGACACCGTGACTTAAAATAGTTGCCAAGTTAATCGCTTAAGAGCTGATAAGAAAAATCAATTGAGCGAAAATATAAAATCTTTTCTGAAGATATGAATAAAATGTCTAGGATCATTTCTCTCCCTAATCTTTAAAGCTATATCTTTATCGCCCACAAAACTTGGTTTTGAAGACTGATTCTGGCAATATATAGCATTTAGTGTTTCAAATTAGTTAGCATGGGCTTGGGATCTCCTTTTATTAATGGGAAATTAACATGAACCTGTATAAAGGCATAGTTCTTTGCAGTAATTCAAAGGATACAACATTCAAATCCAGCTTGCCTGAAAGGATTTATAAAAGATATTTTCTTTAATAAATTTTGAAAAATATTTGAGACCCTATTTCTGAATTAATTGTTTTAACGTAGTCCACATCTATTCTGCCAACGAAATATATCTTTTTCATTTCTATTTGATTATAGAAAAACTTTAATATTAAGCGTTAAAATAACTCTTGCAAAGGACTGAAATCAAACCTTCGTCTCCTGAAAGGCAGACTTCTATTCACCATTAGGTGGCTTGAAGTCTATCTTTCAAATGACAACTACTTTGATGAGTTACTCAAAGCGAGCTCTTAGAGCTTGCTAATTGAGCTATAAACGTCACGTAGTCTCGTGTCAAATCAAAGGTTTTCATCGGGATTGCCACCAAAAATTTTGTGAACAATTGTGGTAAATAAGCCCTCTGGTTCATTTTTTTTTTTTTTTTTTTTTTTTTAACGAGTTGTGTCGAGAATCATATTTAATTGGAAATATTACTTTTTTTTTAGTTGGTATCCTTTCCAAATTTATCATATCATAGCAGTAACATATTTTAAGAAGTGTGAAAAGTTTGATCTTTCTTCCTTTCCTAATTTATTATATCAAACCAGCAACGTATTTTAACCAGTCTAAATAGTTTGGTTTTTCTTTGTATTAAAGGTTTTATTATTTTTTTTTTATTACTTTGTGATGGACCTAGAAAAAAAAAATCCGCAAAGTTTCCAAATACATCATTACCTTTTAAAAAATTCTGGAAACAGTGTGGACATTACTAGATATATTATTATATTAAAAAAAAAAATAATTCGCAGTTCTGCATTAGGATCTTCCTCAAACACTTCTAATAGATACCACACTTAGCAACGAGGGACCTTGTGCAGCTAATTAACAGAGGGTCCCTATTAGAGCAGATATCGTATTAATTAAGGACACCATGTGTGGCTCTCCTCGGGAATGGAGGCCACTTCATCCTTACAAGAGGATCAGGGTTGGTCTTGAAAGAAGAGCGGCTCTTTTTAAAGCGGCACATATCAATAGAATGGCCAATCATTTTTCACACCCGAGTAGGATTTTCTGAACATCACGGAAATCATGAAGGTCGAAATAGATTATAATTCGCTCCTTCTCTTGTATTCATTTGACTTCTCATATGGAAAATTCTTTGAATTCTAATGCATAGGAAGTAACAAGGTCACCCGTGTGACTTTTTTCAACATGTTTTTAAAATGTGAGAAAAGCAAATTACGGTGACTTATTAAATTACTATTTCCTAGTCGACCTCTCTCTCTCTCTCTCTCTCTCTCTCTCTCTCTCTCTCTCTCTCTTTCTCTCTCTCTCTCTCTCTCTCAGATATTTCGGCAAACTCATTCTCTTTCCCCAAGACCCTCTACAGGAAGCCGATGCTGGGACATGAATCATCCCAAGCCGGTGATTTATGTTGCCTTTGACTTTTGGGATTCCCCACAAATGCTTCCAGTTACAGGGAACGTTTCTCGAGCAACAAAAATAAGGGAGAGGGCGAGGGCGAGGGGAGGGGAGGGTGGAACTTAAAACTCCCTCCGGGGTGTTCTGTCGAGGGGTGACAGCCTTTCTCGTAATTACATGTCTTCATAAAAATGGAAGGAAGTCACCATATGTTAACAACATTAAAGTACAATAACCCTCTCTCTCTCTCTCTCTCTCCTCTCTCTCTCTCTCTCTCTCTCTCTCTCTCTCTCTCTCTCTCTCTCTCTCTCTCTCTCTCTCTCTCAGACTGTCGAATTACTTCTAAGCGGTTGTGGGCACCATGTAAAGATAATTATGTAGCAATTATTAGAAAATCTAGATTTCCTATTTTGTTGACATAAACCATTTAAATATCAATCATTATAAACACGCACATTTTCAAGTTATTGGTATGTAAAAATTGCAGAAT
>NC_090750.1:43855795-43860795 GCF_036898095.1 Palaemon carinicauda | reverse complement strand
AAGCAAAAAAATTCGTACGGGGAGTTGTGCCCAACGCCTAAAGAATGCTATGTATTTATGTATTCAAAGACTACATCATTCGCATGGGCATAAGGATGATGGATCCGCGAATGGAATTTAAATTGTTTTTGGTTATATTGTAATCTTATTTCTTTACATTTTCCGTTTTTTCTGAAAATTCTTATTACACAATCTTACGAATGTAGTATCAAACACTCTCTGACTAAGATTCTTAGGATTATTTCTAATTTCCCTTTTTATTTTGTTTAGATATAAAAGGTAAATTCATACCTATGAAGAATATCTAATGTGAATTATTAAAAATCATTCTGCTATCAATAATATGTAATAATGTTTTTCTTTGTAATGATATAATAACTTTATATATCATTCAAGAGGGACTAATAACAACTAAAATATGATATCATTATGTTTACACATAAGGTAGTTGTTAGTTTAATAGATGTACCAGGTTTGTTTGCTTATATAGATATGAAAATTAATTAATATAAATATATATACATACATGTATATATATATATATATATATATATATATATATATATATATACATATATATATATATATATATATATATATATATATATATATATATATATATATATATATATATATATATATATATATATATATATATATATGTACACCGACAATAATTACCAAAGGCTTCAACTCTGAAAGATACTCAAGAGGAAACATTTGTGATATTATTGTAAAGTTTTGCTTTAATTGTTATTAGTTTCATAATCAGACAGATTTAATATACAGTACATATAAACTTATGATCATCTGCATGTTGTTGAATATAATTTTGGAAAGCAATGGCTTAAATGAACGGGCATGCATAATTATATGGAATTGGACCCGTTTTATTTGTAAGTAGCTCATCTCAAAATGTAGAAGTATCATAAAAAATCGGTTCCTGATTTAGTTATAGATAATTGAGCAGAATAAAATGAAATGGGATGAAATTAAAGTCATATTCACCAACTGAATATTATTAGGATATCGGTATAATTCTGCAATCGAAACGCAATTTGAGAGTCGAAAGTCTATTGTTATACAAGCTCAATTTAGTCTGGCTAATGGATTCAGAATTTAACTCTGATTTAGGCTGTGTAGAATTTTTATACTATTGTTGAAAGAAAACATAGGCGGATACAGAATTTATTGACAAATTGAATATAGATGAGTCCTGGTATACTAACGTTTATCTTTAATTTTAATAATTGAGCAAACTTCTTTACATATATGAGGCCGTTGCATTATTTTATGTTGCGGAATATAATTGTAAATATAGATGTGGATTAGTCACTCCATAAGTAGAGCTCTATCCGAATAATATATAGTTATCGAGTAAACAATGAGGTAAAAAGACCTAGTGCAATAGTAAAGGAAACCCTAAATTATTTTATTATCATTCTTCTTAGGGCAAAACATAGAACTACTGGTCCCTGTACGAACTGTATTGTATTTAATAAAATGTTTAATTATGGAATTCACAAGTATATATAGACAGTTACCATCGTTATGATAGGATTTTCATATGAAGAAAGTTAAATATAATTAAGAACGATAGTTGAATCTCTCCTTTTCATTTGAAACTAGTCTTTTCTTTAAATCTTTTGTTCCTTGGATTTAGTTTCATCCATTTCAGAAACATTATATGGGAATGTAGAAGCAAATGTCTTCTGAGGAAATCAACTGCTCAAATAGGGCAGATATATCAACGATACCTTCTTGGAGATCATCTTAGGAAGTCTTTGTGACCATGGCCTTATTCTTTTCATAGACGTCCTCCATAATTACAATAGCGGGTGCCAAACGAAATACCTTCAGTTCACAGTCTGTGCCTACTTCCTCTGAAAGGGTCTAGAGAAATTGCATGCAGTTATTATACTATAACCAGGCAGGCAACAAAATTATTGAAATCAATGACATATTTTACTGTTACGGTTCATTTTCCCTTTGCCTACTCACACACACACACACACCACATGGTATGGCATATTCTTTGTATATTCTCCTCTGTCCTCATACACCTGATAATACTGAGATTACCAAACAGTTCTTCTTACTACAATGTAATTGTTCAGCGGCCCCTTTCCTCTTTGAAAGGGTAGAAGAGACTCTTTACTGTCTTGGGTTACAGTTCTCTTGCTTGAGGGTACACTCCGGTACACTATTCTATCTTATTTCTCTTCCTCTTGTATTGTTAAAGTATTTAGAGTTTATATAGCAAAAATTTGAATATTGTTGCTCTTTATTTTATTTTTCTTTGTTTCCTTTCCTCACTGAGCTATTTTCCCTGTTGGAGTCCCTGAGCCTATAGCATCCTGCTTTTCCAACTAGGGTTGTAGATTAGCAAGTAATAATAATAATAGTAATAATAATAATAATAATAATAAATAGTTTTTCCTAAGAAGAAGAGGAAAGACGTTTCTTCGCTTATCATTTATCCTTTTCCTAGACTCACAGAGACTCCTTACACAGGCTGCTCAGACAATGAGTTCGACATTTATTACCTTGTAACACCATCTCGCATATCATAAAATTATCAAGTATTGCTGTAGATCCATTCTCAGCCTCCTGATTGTCTTTCTTACATCCTCAATAGTATCTTCCACGATTTAAAAAAAAAAAAATTATACAAACACTTTCCATTCTTGTATAATTCACTTGGTCTTCCCTATCCTCCATACTGTTCAAAAAATCATATTAAACTGAACCAGACATTCGGTGCATACAGCCAACATATCCCAATTTAGGTCTCTTATTTTTATCTCTTTCCTTTATAATTTCTCCTTGTCTTTGCTTCGCTTCTATAAAATATTCTTTATCTCCCTAAAGAACTTCGTCTCCGTTCAGTCTTCTATTTATATTTTTTCCACCCATGCCCATCTTCATCTAATTTTTTCATTGTCATATACATGCTCTCTCTCTCTCTCTCTCTCTCTCTCTCTCTCTCTCTCTCTCTCTCTCTCTCTCTCTCTCTCTCTCTCTCTCTCTCTCTCTTATATATATATATATATATATATATATATATATATATATATATATATATATATATATATATATATATAAATTTATATATTTGTATATATATAAATTTATATATATATATATATATATATATGTATATATATATATATATATATATATATATATATACATATATATATATATATAATATATATATATATATATATATATATATATATATATATGTATATATATATATATATATATATATATATATATATATATATATATATATATATATATATATTCGGTATATGCATTTATTTTTCAGTTAAACTTAAAGCAAACCTTATAATATGATTTAGTCGCGATATAAGAAAATCATGGCCCAAATTTATGCTTTTTTCTGGAAGTTTCTTGTATAAGCTGCCTGGTTCTTTCCTTTCTGTTAGGGTCTTATTAACATTTTAAATCGGTCCCGATAATTAATTAAGCACCCCAGTGCCTCCACTTCCACCTAACTTCCTAATAGACTTTCCCTCGATTTTGCGTTCCCTCTGCCAACATCTCAAATTCATCTTCATCTGTTACCTCACTTTCTCAATTCTTAATCATATTTCTCTGATATAACTTTCCAACTCCAGAAATATATATGATATATATTAGAATATATCATGGTAATGTCCTCTTGATTTCTTTCTGGTTGTTTTAGAAATGAGTTTTAAATAGTTTCTTTTATTGAATATTGTTACTCTTCTTTATTTTATTTTTCTTTGTTTCCTTTCCTCACTGAGCTATTTTCCCTGTTGGAGCCCCTGAGCTTGCAACATATCTGATATAGTTAACTGTTTTCCTAAAGTTATAGATGCAAATAACTTATTCTAAAGTTTTTACTAATTAATCCCCCTTCCTAGATATTATTTTTATGAAAAGATCATACTTTTTGAATTTACAGTTTATTTTTTTATTTTACCTTTCCTATAAAAGATTATATTTTAGTAAAAGGTCGTTGCTTTGTTGTTTTAGATTGCCTGGCTCTTAGGGCCAGGCACGGTCTCTTGCACACTTGTAGCCCGTAGGTGTTGGTTGTTTTTAGGTTTTATATATGATTTAGGTTATAGGATAATCTAAAACTTTTATTTGTAGGTGGTTTGTGATAGGATGTGGGTTAAGGATGATCTGCAATTCTTATTTGTATTTGGTTTAGGATAGATGTGGGTGAAGGATAATCAGCAGCTTGCTTTTCTTATTTTAAAGGCACTGCAGCCTTTTTTTGGTCAAAGGAAAGGAAGAAGCTGACGGAGGGGAGGAGGTATCCTCCCCGAAAGAGCCCAATGGCTCCCGTCGTTTAGGGGGAGAGAAAGAGGTACATCAGTAATCCCCGATGAGTAGAATGGCTCGGGAAGGAGTTTGGAAAGGTTTAGTTAGAGACATTGGTAAAAAATTTCCTTAGTAGATTGAGATTAAGTTTTTAGGATGGGCAATAGTATAAAGTTTCAACTGAGTAGGAACGAGCTGGAAATGAGAAATTGGTTAGCGGATGTGAGTGGTAGAGAAAGGGTGGAATAAACATTCCTCTACCTGATAATACTAAAACAGAAATATAAAAAAAAAAGTTTTAGATTATTTATTGCGGTTATTTAATATTTAGTTGGGAGGGTTTCCTGAAACTTCAATAAAGAGAGAAGAGAGATTGCAAGGGGGAGTAGAGCTAAATAGAGGTTAAGCATGGTTTAAGTTATGTTACATTAGTTCAAACTGGTGCTTTTATTACGTTATCTAGGGATAAGGTAGCTGCGGAGAAAGGCTGAAATGTATGAACATTAGCAATAATGTGTTTTACATTTGCTGTTGCGGATACAAGAATATTGGGATTGAAAACCTGTGTTAGTAGCTCGTTTCTTGACAATTCAATAGGTAGTGTTGCAGAGGGTCACCAGTTAGTTGCTGATAGTGGTTTGCGGTCTTTCCGGTGCCTTTTTGTGCTGCTAGATCCT
>NC_090750.1:43843295-43850795 GCF_036898095.1 Palaemon carinicauda | reverse complement strand
CAAGCCGATATTCGAGATGCAGGCATAAAAAGACACACTGCCACCTTTTTATTATATATATATATATATATATATATATATATATATATATATATATATATATATATATACAGTATATATATGCGTGTTTATATATATATATTATATATATACATATATATAGATGTATATATATACATAAAGATATATATATATATATATATATATATATATACTGTATATAAATTATATATATATATATATATATATATATATATATACTGTATATAAATTATATATATATATATATATATATATATATATATATATATATATATATACTGTATATATATATATATATATATATATATATATATATATATATATATATATATATATATATATTTATAAACGTATATATAAATTATATTAGAATCCGAATGTGAAATGACAGGGGCAAATATCAATAGTATAGGAAAAACGTCCATACTAGTAACATAAAGACCACCACGTCAAGCACAGGAAGGGGATGAAGAGCTGTATAGACAACTTGGACAAGAAGTTGACAATACGTTAGCTGTCCTAATGGGAGACTACAATGCAGCAGTGAACTGGGAAACTATGAATTCTACATCAAACGCAAAGGGACATAGGTTACTAGAATTTGTCAACAATAAATTGCTCCATCAGTGGGTTGATAAACCGATCAGGGGAAACAACATACTAGATATTGTGCTAACAACAAAAATAATGTTTCTTGAAATATTTGAAAATCTATTAAAAGTAATCAACAAAAAGGGCAACCTTTCAGAGGAAGATTTGATTCTAATTGTGTTAGTCACGAAATTGCAGACAACGAAGTTAGAGGATCCATGAGATCTATAAATAGCCTTGAACAGACACAATTCATAAACTTCATAGAGAGACTCCAGACACCTAGGTAATTCTGTGATTCAGTACACAAGAAGAAATTTATCTCATTCAGCTGCAAGATGTGCAAGATGTTCAAACATAAATGAAGACAGTATTCTATTGTTACACCACTTCATATCATGCCATAACAACCTGACATAGAAAGTCTTCAAACATGAAAATCTTGATTGCTGACCCTTACTGGCACATAATGGTCAGAGGCATCAGAGCACCAACTCCCTACCATGTACTCTACTAGATAGAACAGCAGGCACCTGGCATAGATTAAAAAGACCCTAATTATGATATTATCACAATAGATTTTTCAGGTCTTGTAAACGCTCTTACAACAACCAAGTGATTATCCTTTGAGCCTTTTGCAAACGATGAAGTCCTTTTCAAGGTACAGAGGCTCACAGAGTAGTACAAACAAGCACATATTGTATCTGATGTGTAGAGTACTGACAGTATGAAAGCACTAAAAAAAAAGAAAAAAAAAGAGGCACTGAAGTTCACAGAAAAAGAATTATCAGTGTAGCAATACCCAGCAATTGAATCACCTTCCTTAGGAAGTATTTGTATAATTGGCAGACAATTGTACCATCTCACGCACATGGTACACCTAGCCTTATTGTCACCAAAAGAGATGGTATCCTTTGTAGCAAAGCTGAACCGTGCTAACCTATAATGTTGCATTTACAAAGCAGCAGATAATAAAGTACCTTCGCAGGTTGCATATGCCGCAAAGCGTGAAGTGCAGTAATATATAGTTCAGGCACTGAAGTTATCATCATAGCGGTATCTGTTATGGAGAAATGGTTTGTGGAAGCTATGGATTAAATTCCAAAGAAGAAAAAATATGAGGGAGATGCCTATCAATGAAATTGCACCAGCCATGGGCCCTAAAGCCTTAACCCTTCCTTTTTTACCAAAATTTTAGTGTGTGTGATAGCGTCTGCCTATCATGAAAAGGGGAAGAAGTCTGCATGACAAACCAAGTCCAACATCACCAGCTGTAGAAGATTAAGACCAAAAAATAATAGAAGAATTAGCAGTTCTAATATACGACAGAAAAAAATCAACAAAAAGGTGTAAATGAGCCTATACTAAGTATGTTTGCAAGGAAGCAAAGAAATTATGATTACATTCCCCCAAATTGAGAGCATTGCAAGAGAGCAGTTTTTTTAAAAAGGACACATTAAAGTCAGTCTATTGCATGCCATCCAGTTTTTCCTAGTCTAATATACTAGGGATGGCAGTAGACTGATAGAGCCTAGTTTTTGTTTTGGAAAAATCCGTTTTAGTATCAAATCTTGCCAAGAATTAATGCTTGGCAAATGCAAGTGCTACAAGCTTTGACTTAACTGTACAGTTTTCTGCGGCTGCACTTGCTAGTATGGTGGCCATACGGTGGATATTATGGTTCAGTTTATTTCTTGATAGCAACGAGAATTCCAAAATAAAAAGAAATAAAATCACAATTATTATATTGATAATATTACAGAATGAAAATATGATAAATATAGATCAAATTGGATGTCATTTTTAAAAAGTATCAGCCACATTAGAAATAGTAATATATTTAGGTGGCCGGATGTTAATTTTGATTTAAGTTGATACTAAAAGTCATCTTTTCAATTCTCTTTGCTCATGACTAACGGGAGCATATTTTTGTTTCCGTGGGCTAACTTGCACAGCCTTTTTATCAAATTATTATTTATCTTGTTTTGTATGTAATGAAAAACTGGTACTTGAAAAGATATCATGAAATAAGGAAATATGTAGGCAACGATACACTGTCTTATAAATGATGTTAAGAATATGTCAAGAAGTCAAATTATTTTTTAAAATAGAAAATATGAATAAAAGCTATGCAAATGTATTTTTTAGTAATGCAGTCTTTGTAATAGTAGCTGGGGATAGCAAAATGATATGGAAAAGGAAGTTAGGCCAAGAAGAAAAATTCATAATCAAAATGTTAGTTTGTTGTATAAGAGACAGGGATTGAGAGAAAACCTGAAAGGAAGCCCATTCTTTTTGTGTCGTAGCAGCCATCCACTAGATGCCTCAAGTAATGAACGTAACCTCTTTGAATAAATACACCATTTGTTCCCAGTGATATATGTCCTTCGCTTACTTTGATACTTAGCGGATAAAAGAGTGTCAAAGACTTAACAGAAAGTCCTGATGCCATCGCTCAGCTAAGGGTCGATGTAAACCTTCTCGCCTGTAGTAAACGAATGGTTTTCTCCGTAGAGTAGTTTTTCTTCAAAAGTAGGAAGAAAAAGCTGTGTATTTGCTTGCAGATGTCACACAATTTCTCTTCCAAGTCTACGATCCTTTGAAAAAATCTACCATTTTTAGAATAATTTAGGATGAATAACTGAGAGAGAGAGAGAGAGAGAGAGAGAGAGAGAGAGAGAGAGAGAGAGAGAGAGAGAGAGAGAGAGAGAGAGAGAGAGAGAGAGAGAGAGAGAGAGAAGTGTGTTGTATAGTGTGTTCTATACTCATTCAAAAGCTCATTGAAACATAAATTAAAGATAAAAATATACATGAAAAGAATGTACTCGTTAAATCTGCGTACACTATCCCTTATTGAATGGTGGCCCAGTTTTAATATTTATATCTCCAGAAACCTGCATAAACTCTAGTATTGGAACACCATTGAACTCGAAGCTCATTTTCCAATGAAAAACATCCAGAATATTCATTTTCGTTCAGTGTTTTAACCTTTCTAAGTATGCATCGAGGGCAAAGTTGAATCAGGTATCCACTGTATCTCTTGGATTTAGGTGGATTTTGGTCTATATTGCTTTTGTTTTATTTTTATTGAAGATAAATAAGATCCTGTTCTTCTATATAAAACTAATATAAAAATTATTGATTCATTTTACCTCGCCTATCTATTGATCAAATTATCTTTCAATCTATCTGCTTAAATGCAAAATTAATAAAACACACACACACACACACACACACACACACACACACATATATATATATATACATATATATATATATATCTATATATGTATATATATAAATATATATATATATATATATATATATATATATATATATATATATATATATATATATGTATATATATACATATGTGTATATATACATATATATATATATATATATATATATATATATATATATATATATATATATATATATATATATATATACTGTATATATATAATATATATATATAATTTATATATTAAGTAAAGTACAATTGGATACTTGAAAAGTTACAGTAATAGTATCAATATTATGATCCTAAAGTCGAATACCGTTCTCTAAGATATCGTATCAATAGAAACCTTTTGCGCAATTGTTTACAACACCACGCTCTCCATTTACTCCAAAATAATGCAGTCCTGCAGTTCTCATCTTCTTACACAGTAATTAGGTTGTTATTTAAATTCTGGGAAAGCAATGATTAGCAAGATATGTTGAGGAAGGGGGAAGGGGTTATAAAAAGAAAATAGCTCGGTTTCCTCACTAAACGACAAGGACTGCATTATTTTGGAGTAAATGGAGAGCGTGGTGTTGTAAACAATTACCACTTTTTGGATTAGGAAATCTTCAAATAATTCAAATGTGTTGTTGAAAATCAAATAACTTCATGTAATATCATGACTGATTTAATATGAAAACGCTCTTCAGTATTCCAAGTATTTGATTTAAACTTAGAATCCAAATCCTAATTCAGCAAGGAAGGTGAGTATTTGGCCAGTAAATGAAAGATACATATTTCCGTGATACTAAGCGCTAAATGTATTTATTTAAATGGACGTCTTTTTGTTTATTCATAATAATCCTGTTGAAGAGTATATTATTATTAATTTTATTATAATTATTATTATTTTTGATATTATTATCATCATTATTATTATTATTATTATTGTTTTATTAATATTTTAATTATTATTATTTTTATTTATTTATTTTATTATTATTATTATTACTATTTCTTATTATTATTGTTTTTATTATTTCTAATTTTATAATTTTTATTTTCATTTTTATTTTTTTATTTTTTTCATTATTTCTAATATTTTGCTATTTTTATTATTTCTATTTTTATTATTATTTATATTATTAATTTTATTATTTTTATTGTTATTTTCATTATTTTTATTATTGTTTTTTATTTTCATTTTTATTATTATTATTATTATTATTATTATTATTATCATTATTATTTTTCTTATTATTTTTATAATTTTTATTTCTATTATTTTTAGTATTATTATTATTATTATTATTATTATTATTATTATTATTATTATTATTATTATTATTATTATTATTATCATCGTTATTATTTTAATCATTTTTATTTTTTATTATTTTTATTTTTTTAAGTTTTTTCCATTATTTATATTATTTTTATTTTTATTATTTTCATCATATTTTTTATTAATTTTATTATTTTTATTATTTTTCACTATTATTTTTTATTGTTATTGTTATTATTATTTTCATTATGTGTATTTTTTTTTTATTTCTATTATCTTTATTTTGCTATTACTATTTTTATTATTATTCATATAATTTTTATTTCTATTTTCATTATTATTATTTTATTATTTTTATTATTTTTATCGTTTTCAACATTTCTATTTTTTATTTTATTTTTTCATTTTTTATTATTTTTGTATTTGATATTTTTATTATTCTTATTTTTATCAGTTTAGTTCCATTATAATTATTTTTATTATTTTTATTATTATGCTTATTTTTCATCGTCATTCCCAATTTTATTAGTTTTATTTTCATTATTTTTATTAATTATATTTTAAGTTTTATTCTATTTTTATTATATTTATTTTTATTATTTCATTATTTTCATCCTTGTTTTTATTATTTTTATTATTTAATTATTTTTTTATTTAATATTTTTAGTATTTTTAATATTTTTATTTTTTTTTCAATATTTTCATTATTATTTTTATTGTTATTTATTATTTATTTTTATTATTTTTATTTTTATTTTATTACTATTTTTATTACTTTTATTATTATTTTTATTTTTTTTTAATCTTAATATGCTTTTTATTATTTTTATTTTTATTCATTTTATTATCATTATTTCTATAATCATTATTTTTATTAAAATTATGATTATTATTATTATTATTATTATTATTATTATTATTATTATTATTATTATTATTATCATCATTATTATTATTATTACTATTTTAATCATTTTTATTATTTTTAACATTTTCATTTTTCTGAATTTTATTTTTAATATAATTTTATTATTAGTTTTATTGTTATTTTTCTTTTTAATTTTTATTTTTATTAATTTCATTGATAGTATTTTTATTATTTTCATTTCTATTATTGTTATTATTTTTATTATTTTTATTATTTCAACAATCGTTTCAGTTCATCCGATCGCTTTTTTAGAATGCCTTCAGTTCAAAATACCTCCATATACGATCCAGCTGGCCTGAAGAAACCAGTTAAAACTATTTTTTCACGTGAAAGTCGTTAGACTTGTAACATCTCGCTTTTCCAACTAGGGTTGTAGCTTAGCTAATAATAATAATAATAATAATAATAATAATAATAATAATAATAATAATAATAATAATAATAAGTATTCATGTTAAAAACTAAAATAATCCCACAGCAAATAGTCACATGATGTTGAATGCTTAAATGAAGTAATGTCTATAATGCTCAATAAGTTCTTGTAATATATAAAGAAATACACAAGCTATATATCTACCCACCATAAATAATAATGTTCGTACATAAAAAAAAAAAAAAACACGCAATATAGAAATAAAATAATATACAGTAGATTCGGGAACTCCATGCTTTACGGTTGTCATGGGTAGTTTCAATATTATTGAAGAAATATATTGTTAAAACAGAGAAACGTTTTTATTCCCAAATTGTGAGAAACGAAACCAGATTCGACTACCGTAGCGTTTGGTGAAAACTATCATCACTTCACAGTCATCAGCCTTTTGGAAACAAACTGAGCCTCGAGGATGAGTGACTGCAGCAATAAAGGAACTGCCTTGTTTGGACCAGGATGTCATCGCCTACATTAGTGGGATCGGCATTTTTTTTTGAGGAAACCAAGCCTCGAGGGATATCCCTGTTAATAAAAATTATATCATAGGTTGACACGTGCCGCTCTTTTGTTATAGCTTAAGACTTTATGTCCAGATTACATCAGAAATTTGTACCAGAAGCTTTTATGGTGTGATTGAAGTGGGTTTTATGAGGGAGAGGGGAAAAAAAGAAAAAGAAAAAGAAAAAAGCCTTCATAATGAAATTAAAACTGTCCATCTGCGCCCTATATGGAAATGATGACAGTCCATCATAATTACCTCAGAGCATAAATGGTAAATGAACTTCGAGAAGACACTGACAAGAGGTGATAAAACAAGATATAGGGCATGAGAGGAGCTATGTCCAAACCAGATAGGAACCACATCTTGACGACATAAGGAGTAAATAAAACCAGAAGACCCTCTATTCAGACGACAAATACCTATCTCCTAAATCATTTTATGCTTGTGTCGAGAAGTAGCCAGCATTGTCTGCATCCTGGCCTTAGTTCTACAT
>NC_090750.1:43833295-43835795 GCF_036898095.1 Palaemon carinicauda | reverse complement strand
GTGTGCCCGAGTGTACCCTCAAGCAAGAGAACTCTAATCCAAGACAGTGGAAGACCATGGTACAGAGGCTATGGCACTGCCGAAGACTAGAGAACAATAGTTTGATTTTGAAGTGTCCTTTTACTAGAAGGGTTGCTTACCATAGCTAAAGTCTCTCTGCTACCTTTACAAAGAGAAAAGTGGGCACTGACCAGTTACAGTGCAGTAGTTAACCCCTTGAGAGAAGAAGATTTGTCTGGTAATCTCAGTGTTGTCAGGGGTATGAGGAAAGAGGAGAATATGTAAAGAATAGGCCAGACTATTCGGTGTATATATAGTCAATGGGAAACTAAACCGTAACCCGAGAGAAGCATCCAATGTAGTACTCTCTGGCTAGTCAAATGACCACATAACTCTCTACAAATATATATATATATATATATATATATATATATATATATATATATATATATATATATATATATATATATATATATATATTAGTCCACTGCATGGTATAGGTCTCAGCCATGCCCTTCAACTGGCATCTATTTATGATCTTTTTATCCTAGTCTCATTATCATCATCATCATCATCATCATCATCATCCTCATCATAATCATCACCACCGTCATATTCTCCTACGCCTATTGACGTAAAGGACCTCCGTTAGATTTCACCAGTCGTTATTAACATAAGCTTTTAATTCAATCATCTACTTTGCGTTTCATAGTTCTCAGCCATTTCAGCCTGGGTTTTCCATCTTTTCTAGTCCCCTTTGGAGCCCAGTTAAACGTTTGGTGAACTAATCTCTCTTGTTGAATGCGAAGTGCATACCCAAACCCTCTCCATCTAAACCTTACCAAGATCTCATCCTTCCATGGCACCGAAGAAATCTGTCTCATAGTTTATTTTTTAACCATGTCCTACCATCTTACTCCCAACATTATTTTGAGGGTTTTGTTCTCAAATCTAAAAAGTATGTTGGGGATTTTTTAATTTGCAAAGCATGATTTACATTTATACAGTGACACAGATCTCACTAAAGTGATATATAGCTTTTTTTATATGTAATCTCAGGCGATTTGATTTCCATATATTATTTAACCAAGCCACTGTCTGATAT
The DNA here is from genome assembly GCF_036898095.1 of Palaemon carinicauda. Taxonomy (NCBI): domain Eukaryota; kingdom Metazoa; phylum Arthropoda; class Malacostraca; order Decapoda; family Palaemonidae; genus Palaemon; species Palaemon carinicauda. Next base: position 43,834,690 of record NC_090750.1, on the reverse strand, counting down.
TTTGTTTTTAATCTTTCACTAAACTATAATTCTAGTGACCCTCTATTGTAGATCATAGTTCCTATATATTTACATGATTGTACCTCATTAATCTTTTCGCTTTCCAATGATATTCATCTGCCGTTGCTTATTCCTTTCACATCACCTCTGTCTTTCTTCTAGTTATCTTGAGCCCACCCTCCTGTGTTATTTCATGCATTCTGGTAAGCAAGCTTCACAAATCCTGAGGTGTTCTGCTAATAAGGACAGCAGCATCAGCGTACTCTAGGTAAGCTAATTTCCTATTACCAATCCAGCAAATAATGCTCCACCATCTCCAACTTTTCTACGCATTACAAAGTCCATGAAGAGAATAAACAACATATGTGAAAAAACGTTCCTATGTAATACTCGCTGCTCACTGGAACTTCATTTCAAAGTACTCGACTACCATTAACTTTTCACGTGCTATACTCATGAACAGGCTTAATAGAATTTACATATTTATGGGGAATTCTATAATAACGCAGGACTCTCCAAAAAATGGCCGGTGCACACTATCAAGGTGTTTTCATAGTCCACAGTATAGTATTTTCAACTCACGAAGCATCGAAAATTTAAGTTTCAATAGTAACTTCATACAGTGACGGAATGCATTTGATATAAACCATTTTTTGGTCGTAGAGATTTATTTTATTTTTTTATTTTTGATTGAATATGTTGTTAAAGTTCTTCATATATACAGTTTCTCAAGGATAAGCTACTCTAAAGAAATTGATAAGAAATTATCGAATATATGAGGATGGAAATATCATCAAGAGACTTAGAAAAAATGCCTGACGGGTATGTGGCAAATATCCAGTAGAGGATATTATATTTGGAATTTTGATAAAAGAATTCCACTACTGATATTAGTTTTAAAGATTAAGCAGATCCATATTCCTTGAATTCCACATCATACCTAAGGGTAAGCACATGCACTTAAATATTTTGGGGGGACTGGGGACATGCTTAATCTTCCCTTGTTTGTCATCGTAATGATGCGAGGAAACAAATCTTTTGCCTGACAATTAGCTGCCAACCAAAAAAAGAAAAACTTTAATGAGTTTTTCTTTCATCTTTCTATGAAAGAGAGAGAGAGAGAGAGAGAGAGAGAGAGAGAGAGAGAGAGAGAGAGAGAGAGAGAGATTTAAATTTTTACGTATTCCAGAATGCATATATTAGTAAACATTGTTATTTTACAGAATCTTTAAAAGATTGAGACAGATAGAGATTTACTCTTGACAGCTAAAATGTTGAGAGACTACTGCTTTTATTAATTGCGAAGGTTTAGAACAAAGTACATGGAATAAAGTTTTTTGTTTTCCATATTTCTACACATTTACTTGTGATATTTGTTTCAGATTAAAACAGGAT
>NC_090750.1:43823295-43828295 GCF_036898095.1 Palaemon carinicauda | reverse complement strand
TATTTTTGCGTGAGATAGCCATGTCGTCTTGATGGAAGTTCCTTAAAGTAGCTTCCTAAGGGATATATGTACTACAGTGATATTCCCAGAGAATTTTACCTTTAGGTATCTAGAATTCTAACTCCTGGCGCGAATATCCTTAAATTTTCTCTCAAGGATATCGCATAATATCAGGGACGTATTCTTGACACGCCTCATAGCAATCTGCACCCCTAATAGCGTTTACGCTTCGAGGAAGTGTGGCAAAATAAAAGGGAGCCGTATCAAGGCTACCCCGTTCTCGTATTTCTATTGAGTATGATAACAGTGCCATTCCCACGATGGCGGACATTCCTTGTAGCATTGAGCATGGTGTTACAGATACAGTACCATGGGGGGGGGGGGGGTACTGTGAAGATCTTTTCTTTTTAGAAGAGATGGGTGGGTTCATCAGGACGACATGGCTATCTCACCCAAAAATAGATTTTTCACTTTGCTCAAAATCCGTTTTTTGGGCTCAAGCCATGTCGTGCTGATGGAAGCATACCAGAGCATTAGTGTATCTGTGGATTTTCATCATTGCCTTAACCTTATAGCAACCTTTTCTATGGTCATGGGAACCAATTGAGACAAGTGACGTCACCGTTATTCGTCATCATCACTAATAAACAATGTTAGTGCTTCCTGCCTCCTACAGGGAAGAGTCATCTAGACAGCAGAAAAGGGGTCTCGAGGTTAACATATATTGTATGACCAAACATTAGTATACACTGAATATACAAATAGTCTCATAGTTGTATATTTGCTGAATTAACATCAGTGTCTCTTATATCTATATTTTTGAGCATACAATTATACGAGGAATACTTACTTTGGTAAGTCGAAGAACTCTGGCAAGTATACATACAAGATTTTGATAGAATATCTGACATGAATATAACAATACACATTTGGAAAAAAAATTATAAAGATACAAGAGATGATTTTGCAAACTGATGGCATTTTGCACATAATATGAACTTGTTATAAATCGTGCGAAGAATCTTTTTCCAAAATGGAGCGAGGAAAGCATATCAATCTCACAGAGAGATTTGGGTTATGGGAAAGATTTAGGCCATGGGAAATTTATTTCCTTTGACTGACTGGGAACCTTAATCATATAAGAAGATGGTCCATAAAGAATAAAATATTTAGTGTATTGGTGAATAGATATGCCCAAAGTGAATATCGTAGTATGGTATTAAGTTTAGGTAATGACTATAATATTAAATATCTATGCATAGTAATAGTTCATTATTGAGAATTGAATACATTTAATATTAACCAATAAGTAGCAATATACTGTATTATGATTGTGGTAATAGAAAATTTAAGCATATACTCACTTCGCAAAACTAAACAGTTCACATAATCAACATATGCTATAGTTTTTTTGCTTTGGCGCCCATTGAAGTAAAATTTTATCTAAGAAAAAAAAAAGAAAATATGATATCAACATTTGACGCATATCCTTCACTTTCAGTTTTCCAAAATTATTACGAGGTAACTCTCTCTCTCTTTCTCTCTCTCTCTCTCTCTCTCTCTCTCTCTCTCTCTCTCTCTCTCTCTCTCTCTCTCTCTCTCTCTCTCTCTCTCTCTCTTATAATTATGCATGAGGAACTCTCGTTAAGGTTAATCTCTCTATACCTGCCGGCTAAATGCCGGGCCAAAGAACTGTTTATTCACGGGATTACAAGAACAAAGTAGAGGGGACTGAAAATTTCTCCGCTACTCCCATCCAACCCCTTCTTGCTAAAAAGGAAAAAGTTGTTGGAAACATACCTGATATTCTGAAAAATAAAAGTATTGGAAAAAATAACGTTAAAACTTCCTACGCCCCACTGAAAATTGACTAAACATTTCTTATAAATTCAAAACTGCAAACTATGTTAAATAAAATATAAGAAAACCATTCATTGCTGCTGAAATATCTTTGATCATTAACGCACAAATGCCATTAGATTCGTATGAATTTCCTGAAACGTGGGAGGATTTCAGTAATTAAACGAGTGTTACATTATAAGAGAAGAAGAGAGAAGTGTGCACTCTAGAAATTGAGGGATAAAAGGCTCCATATGACGAATGCCTGGCTTCTAGAAATAGATATTATAAAAGACACGCAAAGCCTAACATACACAACGCAATGAAGATGGCTATATTGATAAAATATAGTATATCATAGAAATTAAAATATAGTATATCATAGAAATTCATGAGAGAAAACTTGGAGCATATGATATTAAATGGAAAAAAACAAAAAAGAAGAAAATATGTAAGGATAACCATCAACATGGTATATTTTCAGATATAGACTAAGGTTACTCACTAAGTCTTATCTAAGGCAACGTTGGTGCAATATTTCCCCTAAAACAATGAATATTGCAATCCGAGGATTATAGCATAAAGAGTTTCGTTATAAATTTATGTTAAGGAACGTTTATAATTTTTAATTAACTAGAAAACTTTTCATTTTAGGAATACGCAACCATTCCTTTATAAATTATATACCCCTATACTGTATGAATTAATGAAAATGAAAAGAAACATGAATTACTTCCAAAAATTAAAATGAAATAGGATTAGAGATGAATTAACCCAACTCTCTCTCTCTCTCTCTCTCTCTCTCTCTCTCTCTCTCTCTCTCTCTCTCTCTCTCTCTCTCTCTCTCTCTCTCTCTATAGAAAGATGAAAGAAGAACCCTCATTAAGGTTTTTCTTTGTATGGCTGTCAACTAATTGTCGGGCTAAAGTCTTGTTTCCTCCCATCATTATGACGACAAACAAGGTAACATTGAACATGTACATAGCCTCCAAAGTTATTTGAAGAAAACATCATTCCAAAAACACTAAAGAGCATATAAAGGAATAAAAGATAGTGTTGTAATATTTTAGAAGAAGAGCAATTAATTTACAACAAAGCAAGGATTAGCTGTCATTCGAAAACGCTGTGTATTAATCCACCAAAACGAACTAGAAATAATAAAACCTAACAAGTGTTGAGGATAGATGCATTGCTTTCAACATAATAGACTTGTCGGATTTAACAAAGTGTTATATTATTACAGACGAAGACGGAGGTATTCACTCTGGAAATGGAAGGTTTCGGATCCTGCTTCTAAAAGTCAAATACGACAGCGTTCATCCTTTAAAAAATATTTAATAGAAATGTTATATTAGCTTAATTCATTAGGGATAGATATCGGAAAGATGGAATAGGAGAGAAATCCTCAATCCGTAAATGTAATGAGGTAGAATTCAGAATTCTAATAACGGGAAAACGCTGCATTTTGCATTGTAAGAATGAGTAATTAGAGCAGAATTACGTATGAAATTGATAACTATTTTTTTTTTACGTCCAGCAAAAATTATCCTTACTGAAGTTTTCCTAAATGCGAGTAATATTCCATTCAGTTTAAGAAAAGCACCATATGAATCTCAAGAAGTTGTTTGAGTACATTTTCAACATTCAGATTTGCATGATCCCTGTAATATGTGCCAACAGTTTTCTCTTATTCTTGAATGCATTATGTTTTAAATCAAGAAGCTTTCTTCCTACATTTTCATGTTACAGGGGAAATTTTTAACGTATATTACCAAGGAAATACAAATGAGTTATTTAGGAGACATTCGAATTGACTAAACCTGAAACAACGAAAGATGATATTCGACGAGATGCTCATCTGAGTATATGATGTGACTCAAGGGGAATTATAAAGGAGTCAATGATGAGGAGATTAAAATTGGACTGACGCAGGGACCACATTTTTATAAAAAGTGTTTTAGAAAGATTTGAAAGGGAAAGTAAAGCCGTGACCGTATGAATGGCTGTTGGATTATTCTCTTCATTCTATTCCACCTTAGCATAAACAGTTTGATTCCGAATGCTCATGTTGATAAATTTAAAAGTAGGGAGGAAAAGTTTGTTTTTCCTCGAATATGATAGATATTACGTACAAATGATTAAGTTATACCTATTTTATGTTCTTTATATCTTCTGAATCGTGAGAGAGGATATTATTAAGTATGCATCGGTAGGAGTAATGATTTGTTTTCTTTTTATAGAGGAAATTTTTATTTTAGAGAAATTGTAAAATATATTTTGTTTTCATTTACAAAGTACATAGCATATTTCTGTATTTTTCTTTTCTTCTGCAATATATGGACATGAGAACGAGCACGGAGAATTCGATGGTGTTCCTGTTGTTTCCTCGTCTATGATGTCTTCTATATTCTTGATCGTCGCTTTACATCAAAATTAGTAACAGTGTCTGCCTGCCCTGCATTTGCTCATCGTGTGGAAGAGCATTTAGATGATGTTCTCCTGCCCACACTAAGAGCTATGGCCATTCCCCACCCATTCCCCCATCCATACCAGCTTTATAATGAGAGCTTGGTTAGAACATCATTCAGAAATCCAGGAAATAAACTGGCCACCATAGGGTTGCGACGTTAAAACCATACAGCACCTCTGGGGAGTAATGGGTCGTGATTGGGACGTAGGAGAACAACGAACGTTCTAAGCCATGGAAACAAAAGTGCGGGAGCCAATGCGACGTCATCCTACTTTATGCCAGAATTTGGTAATTACTGTAGAGTATGCCTGTACGTCTAGATGAAGTTGTAGACGATAATGGCGGATGGACATCAGACTAAGGATCAATTATTTTATACTGTATATATGATTGATATATACAGCTTACATCTCGAAACCAGCTAGCCTTTCCCTGAATCATTTTAGGCTGAGGCCTATTTGAAGTCTGTTTGACAATGTGCGAACTTAGTGTTAATGGTAGGGTTAATTTTGTCGACCTTCTGTTTGACCTTGACAATGACCTTTTACCTAGGACTTTCAAAAGGGAATCGCTTCTACGTCTCATCAAAACACTAAATCCCTGAAAGTTTCACTACTCTATAAGTAAAATTGTGGCCAAGAAGTTTTTCACGTACAAGAAGACAAATAGACAAACTGACAAACCGGGGAAC
>NC_090750.1:43793295-43818295 GCF_036898095.1 Palaemon carinicauda | reverse complement strand
AACTTATGCACCAGAAACTTGGAATCTTACTAAAGCTTTAGAGCATAAGCTACTTCCAACTCAAAGAGCATTTGAAAGAACAATGATGGGAATAACACTAAGAGACAGAAAAGGGACATGGATACGAGAGCCAACTAATGTAGAGGATATTCTAACAATATAAGAAAAATAAATGGACAATGGCAGAACTTATAGTGAAAAGGACATTAGGAATAACAGATATAACTGGAAGGACATGCCTGAGGCCTTTGTTCTGCAAGGGACTAGTAATGAGTGATAATGCTGATGATACTGTTGATATATATATATATATATATATATATATGTATATATATATATATATATATATATATATATATATATATATATATATTATATATATATATATATATATATATATATATATATATATATATATATATATATATATATAATTTTTACTGTCACGTTCAAGATGAGAAGAAATAGTCTTACCTCGGTGAGAGGGGGTACCCCGAGTGGTACCGTAGGAAACCACATACTCCCACAAAACCAGTTGGTTGTACTTAGGAAGCGGGGGAGAGGGGGAAAGGGATGAATTCGTGTGTGTATGGGTGTGCTTGATTGTATATATAGCTTAAAATTTGGCGTCATTAGAGTCCCCCCCCCCCTCTCTCTCTCTCTCTCTCTCTCTCTCTCTCTCTCTCTCTCTCTCTCTCTCTCTCTCTCTCTCTCTCTCTCTCTCTCTCTCTAAATGTGAGATTATGCATGTGCTGGTTTGTACACCCATGTCTGCTTTTTTTTCTCTCTTATAAATCAGTCTTTATGTTGATTTTGATATCCATAATTTGTTGGCCTTTCATAAAATTTTCCTTTATTTACGTAATTTTTCAAAGCCCTATCAACAATTGATTGCTGACATCTGATAGAAAGATTTCATCAGATTGTTAGAAAAATAGGGTTATATAGAACAAAAGGAATAAGCATAGTTTGCATAATTTTTTATTAGAATACATAGTTCTGGTGGTAGTTATTAACTCATTTTTGTTTGGTGATTACTTGGTGATTGTTCTCAACATGTATCTCTTAAGAACGCTTTCTGATAAATTTTAGCATCATTCCACCAAACCTTAAGCACAAGTAATTAATTATTGATCAATATATTCTCTTCAACTACTAAAAACATTAGTCTAAATTGATGACGGGCATTATTTTTCTAAGATCTTGTACTGCAGTCATTATTGTAATACAAATGAATATCTTTTATACTAAAAATGGAATAAAAATTATATTAGCCTTTTTTGTACTTAATTTGGTATCAGCCTGCTATAAGATGCCTGGTTTCTTCCATTGTAATTTCTTTTACAATAAAATGCTTCGATATCAAGAAATCTTCATGTCTCTCCATCACAGGAAAGAAAAATAATTGGAGGAAATGTACTATATACTTTATAAATGAAAATTATATGTATTTTACTATGTTCTCCAAGCTAAAATTTTCTCCCCCCCCCCCCCCCCGAAAAACAAATATTAGTAAGATGAAAGTATACTTTAAAAAAAATTACTTGTTTGAGTCATGGGATTTAATAAAACAATAAAAAAATTAAAAACAGCACCGACCTATAAATCAATATTTTTGGCACAATATCTATAACGCTCGAAGATAAATCAACATAAACATACATAATTAAAATATTTCTGTTACAGAGGAATATAAAGATGAAAATAATCCAACAGCCATTCATACAGTCACGAAACTGCTGGCACACAGTAGAGAGATGGAGCAAATCTGAGTCTCAAAACTGTATATAGTTCTCATCAAACAAATTCTTGAGTATCATGCGGCGCTATTCTGTAAATGAATTAAATATCACTCGCATTTGCGACATTATAAAGATCATTTTTGTTAGACATGAAAAAAAGGCTATTAATTTTATCAGTAATCCTACTCTAACAAAATGGTTTTGTCGCTGAAATTAAGGTTTTTCCATTTAAAAGACAGTTTTAAAGGGCTCTTCATGAGGGCTTTCTACTTTGAGCTTTGAGCTTCCTTATACATGTCACGGTTTAGGTGTCTTTCGTGTATTTTTTTTCTTAGAATGCAAAACACGTTGATTTTTCCTTTGGTATAATTCGAAACTCTGCCTCTTTTCATATAAAAAATGGAAACTCCGTCCTATTTCACCTCTTTGTTATTATATTTCTAAAATATGTAATTTTTTCTTTTATCTTCCTACACAAGAAAACTCTGTATTATAATTTTTAGAAGGTGGAACGCTGTTGTATTTGATTTTTGAAGGCCGGACACGAGATCTTCGTTTCCTTAGTGAATACCTTAATCCTCATCTCTACTAATATGATAACAATTTGTTGAGTCTCATCACCCTATTATGTTAAAAACAATCCATCCTCAAACCTTGATTACTTTAAACATCCCAAAAATCACATCAAAACCCTTTAGATGTACTCTTTCTAATTTCCTTTGTGTGGGTTAATACATGACGTTATCTAAATAGTAGTTAATCGTTGCTTTATTGTATTTTGTTCCTTGTTTCAAGAAGCTTTGAATACCATTTTAAGCTTTCTTATGTGCTCTTTACTATCTTTGGAATTATGTTTTATTCAAACTACTGAGAGGACCACCGACAAGTCCAACCTTCTTTATTTGTCGTCGTAATGATGTACGGAAACAAAACTTTCGTTCGACAATTAGCTGACAACCATACAAAGAAAAACCTTAATGAGAGTTCTTCTTTCATCTTTTCAAGAGAGAGAGAGAGAGAGAGAGAGAGAGAGAGAGAGAGAGAGAGAGAGAGAGAGAGAGAGAGAGAGAGAGAGTGTGTGTGTAACACATGTTGATTGTGTGAAGCGTTTGGTATTGCTTAGAAAATTTCTTTTATTACAATCGTAATGCTATTTCTAGTGTCTTTTTTTTTAAATATTCCAATTTCAGTGCTGAAAAATTACTATGTAGGGGAATATTTTGTTACACGCATTACGTCAACTTAATACCATACTACGATATGCACTATACACCAGCAAATTTATTCCCCAATGCTCATTATATGTCTTTCTCCTTTATGGACCCTCTCCTTATATATTAAAGGTTCTTAGTTAGTCAAGGAGATAAATTTTCCATGTCTTAAATCTTTCCATAACCTAAATCTCACTCTGAGATTTATGTGCTTTTGCTGCTTCCTCTTGGCAAGTGATTTTTCACACGCTATATATTAAATTCATTGTGGCCATAATACCATCAGTTCGCAAAACTATATCGAAGGCCTATTACTTCAATAAGTCATTTCTGTATAGTTGATGCCATAAGCAACACTATATACAGTTGTCATCATATACCTTGTAGGCAACTGTACTCTAAAATTATAAAATATTATCCGATTTTTAATGATTTAGTCATCATGCCATTCTTTTAGCCCACTCATCATTCAGTTTTTGTATGAATCTTGTAATTAGTTTTAGGTTTAGTAAGTCAAAATCCTAACAAGTTTATGTTTTATAAATGCATTCTATCTAATGTGTACAGTATTTATAAATATATTTCTTCTTAATTATAAAAATGATAAAGATTGTTGGACGTCAACAGCATTATGCAGTAATGAAACATGAAATGACATTGGCAAGAAAATACCCGTAATAGATACCATCGTGAAATAAGCTGACAAGGTCTAACTTGAGGGCCGAATCATACGGTTAACAGTATTACCAAACAATAAAAACCCATTATGTTATTACAACAACAGGGGATAATGCACTACTCTCTTGGTTACGTGTATAAATTCACAAAGGATAACTTTGCCAATAGCATGACGGCAAATATAAGTATTGGTCCATTTATATCCCAAAGACAGCATCTGTTCCTATCATGCTACTACTACTACTACTACTACTACTACTACTACTAATTCTAAAAGACTACAAAGTGAAACATGTATTGTATTTCTCAGCAGATAAATACAATACTCAGTATTTTACTTGGTATATATTTCAGAATTAATCGCAAAAAGGAGAATGTTCTTAGATATAACTTCAACAAGAAAAGTTATTATTATTATTATTATTATTATTATTATTATTATTATTATTATTATTATTATTATTATCTTAATCACATTGTCTTATAGTGTGGGGTTCTGGGTTGCATCCAGGTTTTCTATGAATCCTTCACTTTCCTTGCTATTTTTGCTGTTTTGTACCGCATGTGTTTCATACACTCTCGTAGACTGTAACGATTTTGCTTGTTGTCCTATCACTCGCTCTTTCTTGCAATTTTGATAAATCAACCTGTATAAACTTGACAGCTCAAGTCTAGATATGTTTGAATTTTTGTGACGTTCTTGCTCGCAAGTCCTTGTATTCAAGCTCTATGCCTGTTCAATAAAGTTCTTTGCATTTACCTCACCTATGTTATCATGTTATCACTGATGTGGCACTTTACATATTGGTGACTACCAGTGTCCAGCTCTCTCCTGCATTTCTCCTCTGTTGTGCATTACTGTTTGATAATGCCACCTTCTGACATTGACTCTACTATCAATACCACTCCCATAAAACTATTGCCCTTCACCAGTACAGAGGCATTAGGTTTGTTTCAGCATGGCGAGGTCAAGTTTCACATAAAATAAGAGACTCGCTCAAGAACCAAATCAGACTATGGTCTAGCAGCGATCCCTAAGGAAACTTTCCCTGAAATATCAGATAGGCTTTTCGACCAAGGGGACACCTCAATAGTATCCGGTGGCCTCAAAACTTGTCTCCTGGAGCAGTACTCACCATCACCTGCCTCTGGTACAGCCACACTTTTTCACGTTGTAGGCCCAAAAAGCTATGCTTGTGCTTAGAGAAATGGCAAGTATCAGAGACTGATTGATTCTTCAAGGGAATTTATTTCGTGCCTACCCGAAACTGCGCTTGCTGCCATCCCAAATGTCGGTATTCTGCCCATGAATGACCTGATGACCAAAGTCGATGCCTTATGAACAGCAACTTGACCATCGTCAGGACCTTCATCAACACCTCCACTCCTGATGAAGTGGACAACTATCCAACATTGACCAAAGCTGACCTGAATGCGGTAAGAAACAAATGCGCTCCCCATGACATGGTGAAGCAGCGACATAGGCACCCACCAACAACATATACCACCCCTCGCTTATGCCCCAACCAACAAGCTCCAAAGTTACTTATTGATGCATATCGCTGCTGTGAAGATATTTGCTAATGGTTTTTAGTTGGTCCCCGAACATACGTTGAAAGACCTTAAAAAAACTTGGCTATAAGGGTGGCTGGTGATGGTGAATAGTGCCCCAGGAGGTATTTTTTGAGGGCATCATTCGCTATTGGGTTACCTTATTGGTAATGAATCCAATCAGAGATAACTGGGAACATTTCCTCGGGGATCGTCGCGAGGATGTATGCTTTGGTGTTCTAACGAGTCAACATCGGCGTACTGGAACCAATCGAACGCTTCTTTGCTGGTGAAGAGTGGCAGTTTCATGTGGGCGGAGTGTGTTGAAAAGTTAGGGTAGTCATAAAAAGTAGTGTGAAGTAGTCACTCCGGTGGTCACCAGTGTGGCAACTTAACTGTTAGGTTCTAACTGAGAGGCAAGGTGAATGCAACTGAGTTTATTTAATGGGACATAGAGGTTATATACCACTAGTGGAGAGTAAGAAGGACACATACGTTAAAGAGTAAAAAACTTCAGATAGCAAGCTTAAACAGGTTTAAATTATTAGTGCATTGAGAGTGAGAAATAAAAGAAAGGGATTTTGACAAAGGAAAAATCTATTTCTGGGGAGATACCTGTGACACCTGGTGAAAAGAGTCCAGTACCAATGGGCAAAACAAGTTAAACACCAAACCGTACAAGAACAATGGCCGCCATCATCCAGGAAGGCCAAAACTGTATGCACTAAAAAACACTCAAATATATAAATATAACACTAGCCCGGTACTCACAAACCTGTCAAAACAATCCATGGTACTTAACATTGGTGCAGGAGTAAGAAGAGCCTCGGTAATGATGAAATTACACGAAAATAGCTAAAAAACCAAGCGGCACACACAAACAAAATGGCGCTTACGATGTCCAACAGAAGGATGTAGTTCAGAGGGCGCTAGCGTCGGGCGTCGGTGGAGTGGCGAAGGTATGATAAGTAGGGTCTCTGATACGCCCCTTCCCTTTGATGAAGGAATGATCTAAATGGAAGACAGCCTGTGAATATTGGTTTTCACTCGCCCCCTGCTTTATACACGACGCCCACTGGGTGTTCGCGCGAGGGTAGTAACCTCTGCATTCCATACTTTAAATTTCTCTGGTATATTTGGAAGTATTTATATCAGAAAAGTGTAAAGAAGGACTCTTTTCACCGGGCATCACAGGTCGACCCAGAAAAAGCAATATCATTACAATGTACGAGCATGTATGAAAAACGTGTGATGCACCCTTCTATTTTTAGGCATTTCATTCAGGTATTTGAAATTGATTTCTTGATTCTCATCCCTCATTATTGATTTTGTTATATAACCGATAGTTGGATGGGTACACAATTTCCGATGAGTTGGCTTAGGTAATCGCTTACCCAAGTGAACACTGGCTTAATGCGGGTTCGAACCTAAGCCCTTGAGGATCCCGGAATCCACAAGGCATGTACGCCTAACCTGTCTAACCTTCTATGCTAATCATATTATCATTATTATTTTTATTATTTTTATTATTATTGTTATTTTCATTATTATTCCTATTATTGTTACAATTGTTATTATTATTATTATTATTATTATTATCAATATTATTATTATTATTATTATTATTATTTCGAATAATGTTGCTTAATTAATTGCTTTAGCCTATGTCTAGACGTAATGTAATTATTATTATTGTTATTGTTATTATTATCATTATCATTGCTATTATTACTATAATTTTTATTATTATTATTATTACTAATATCATTATAATAATAATAATAATAATTATTATTATTATTATTATTATTATTATTATTTCTAATAATATTGCTACAGTGTTTGCTTTAGCCTAACCCCTATAGCTCATATAATACATCAAAATGAATTCAAAATGCAATAATATCTCAGTTGCCGTTAAGAGATTAAATGTCTTCTAACTAAGCGTAAATTAGATAATACCTTGAAAAAATACTACTGTGTTGATGTGACAGGATGTCACAAAAACAACCCTCACACCCTTGATCACTCTAAAAGGACGAATGTGTCCTTAACACAAACTTTCCCCTTACGTTCTCAACTGGACTCAGGACAGAATGGGAAATAAAAACAAAGCATAGCCTTAATACTATATTTCCTTACAACTATATAATCACTTTATCCTAAAATCACGACAACCATTCTTATTACTATACTTAAAACTAAAATAATACAGACAAAATTCAAATAAGCACTCCCCCACCCTTTCCAAGAAAAAAAAACAACAACAACAAAACTTAAAATTAACCAATATCACAACCAAAATAAATGTTTATATAATATACTGTATGTATATACTGTATATGGGCACGAACACCGTCGTACACACAGGGCCCAACTGTCTTAATAAACAACGCCACTGCTTGGCAAACAGAAGACTGCTGGGTAATCTGCTTCAACGAAATCAACTTTTCGGGGTCATGAATGTTAAAATCATCTTTATCATCATCATCATCATCATCCATAATATTAATACACAGGCCAGGGCATCAACTGTTGTACAATCCAAAAGAGCAGTCTAAGTAAAATCTATTCTAGGGCTGGTCAGCACATAAAGAAAAATAAATAGAAATAATCACTCCATAGGAGGAATTACGGCTGATAATATAATTAATCACTTCTAAGCTATTTCAAATAATATATAATAACCCCATCACTCAAAGCACACGAAACTGCCTTTGGCTGCAGTCAAGAAGAAAAAAAAAATAGAAAAAAATTCGCTCGAGACATTCTATATTATCCTAAACTAACTAAAAATATAAACAGACAACCTCAATCATACCAACACTCCTTATCACAACAAACAATCATTGCATTAACTACCCCCCCCTCTCTCTCTCTCTCTCTCTCTCTCTCTCTCTCTCTCTCTCTCTCTCTCTCTCTCTCTCTCTCTCTCTCTCTCGATTTGGTGGCAAACAACAAAATAGAAATAAAACAAAAATTAATCCTCCACATTGGCAATACCTGCCATCTTCTCAACAAATACATGTTCATTTAAAATGTAAAATGTATTAATGTACTTATGCATGTATGTATGTATGTATGTATGTATGATATTAAAAATTATGTACTTGTGCGACCTATTGTCTTTGTTGTTATTTCCTATTGAAAGTTTTGGTCTTTTCTGTAAAGCATAAACATTAGTTCCTTATGAAATAAACTAAAGCAAATTTACCCATTCTAATGTGTTAAAACATATTCGACACATGCCATTAAGATAAATAAAAAAAAATATCGTTATAAAAATGCAATATATTTCATCCGACAAAATGAAAGCGCTTGCTTGCTCTTCTATTTCATGACTAGTATTTCCATTTTTTATGATCGTGACTCAAAAGATTAATTATACAATAATTCTTACTTTTTACCATAAATTATGAATTCGCTTTTAAGCCGAAACTCTATTACTGCTATCAAATACCAAGCAATGGTGAAATGTTCATCATTTCTTTACCTTTATTGTTGAATATAATAAGAAATGACTCAAAGATAAAGAGTACTATTGAATTATTCTATATAGTAAGATTGATTGAAAGCGTAATGACATGAAAAGTCTTGATTTCATCAAAAAGGTCTTCAGTTTCATGTTCCTTTGTACAATTAGAAATTTTTTCCCCTGCGCCTTTACGGTCATTAACTCAACGTTGTATTTTCCCATAGTTACTGGTACGTGGATGGTAACTAAGCTGCATTGAAAGAATCCAGGATCAATTGCAATAAATAATCGTGTTCGTGTTTTATCTCTGTTCCCTCTCTGCCATTAAATTGATTCCCCTTTTAAACATTTAGTGAGGCGATGTAAAATTTCCTCTTCCCCTTTGTTTCCATCAAAAAGTGAAGAAAATAAAAGTGAAACCATACAGTCATGAAGTAAGTTGATGGGGATGCACGCATGAGCGAACAGGTTTCTTAATTCTAATTAGATGAGAAGCGTTAGCTTTTCCTCCGAAGTCAAAGTGGGGACCACCAAGGAAAGACATATGGGTTCACAACATTTGTCTATTGATTCTCATTTCAACACGAGAAAATACGCTACCTTAAAAGGCAGTTGAGTTTTAATGCTTTACTTAATATTAATGGAATAACATATATCAACGTACATCTTTCTTTTTAGCTTACCAGTTGGTGTTACAACATTTATTTATAGGCATCATAATTCAATAGTGTGGGAAGAATCCACACTTTCTGTCTTGCTCGCTCAACGATTAAGAAGAAACATTTTCCTTATACTACTACTACTACTACTACTACTACTACTACTACTACTACTACTGTATAGATTGGTGTTTTTAATATTATTGTTATAGTTATTATTGCTATCATTATCGCTGTTGTTATTATAAACTTCATCATCACATGCAAATTCTTAAAATTCAAATTACCACGCCGATGATCTGACGGACGGCTTCCAATAAAGTGTAAAGGATATAGTAAAACCATTAATGAATTCTATTGGAGAAATGTTTTACCAATTAGTTTCTTTTCTCTTTTCCCTTTATTTAACGTTACTCACATTATTTACTCTATTTTGGAAAGACTATAGCTAAAAGGACTTTTGATCATATATATACTAATTTAATAAAACCGATTTTAAACCTTTTCTATACTATATAGATTGTTACATTTATCAGTGTCTTGTATATATGAAAAAAATATGGAATATAGCAGAATATAATGTGACAATTATATATAAATTATTTTTTCTTATACAAATTTTTCCCTTTTTCCAAATATCTTTTAATTTTTTTTTTTAAAAGATGGGTTGATTTCAATTCTAAGTACGGAAAACCTGAATTTGACAGGTATATGTACAGAAGAATTGTCATTGACTTTTATCTTCGTGGCTGAGTGGTATGGTCACTGTCATACAGATATCGTGGACGAGGGTTCAAATCCCGGCTGGTCTGATACCATAGTCTTTGGGTGATTCCGCCTGGGGCTCTGATCCCAAGGTCGTTTAGAGAATCCAGACTTTATAATGTATTAATATATATGGCTTATTTGAAATATGAAAAACACGTTTAAATGTGCAAAAATTTATCATATATACATATATATATATATATATATATATATATATATATATATATATATATATATATATATATATATATATATATATATGTCAAGGACTACTATTACACATAATGTGCACACCCACATTCCTGGTTCTGCTAGCGGAGGCCAGTCCAGTGTGCCATAAGCAGAGGAGGTGGAAGGTTGTGTCGCCCCGTCTTTCGCGTGTGGCTGCATTTAGAAGTGGATAGTGTTTGTTAACATAGGTTATTGCCTTTTTTTTCGGGGGCGGGGGCCGGTTCTTCATAGGTTCCTTCTTGCTGATTTTGTGTATTCAAAATGCCGAATAATTGTGGTGTTGTGAACTGTAACGGTAATTATAACAAGGATAACAGATGTTGAGTGTTTCAACTGCCAAAAGACTGGTATGAAAGACAGAAGTGGGTAGATGTGATACCACCACATAAGAACTTTGTTGTTGATTCTGTCATATTTTTTTGTTTTTGGGAAACACTGGGGTGATAACACTCCTTCTATCATATAGCATGGTGGTTCTTCACGACCTGCGATCCTTACCAGTGTCTTCAGTGTCCCTGCTTAATGTCTGCCATCTTCAAAACTTGTACTTCGCCCGGCGAAGTCCAAAGACAAGCAACTGATGCATTTCCTTCAGAAAGATAAGAGTACTTCATTATATGCCTTTAGACCTGAACGTGACCTACAGAAGCAGTACAAGAACTTAATTATTTCAAGACCAGAAAAAAGGTTATTGTGTCTGTTCATGACATAAAATTTCAGTGAGTGCAGCCTGTCTGTGATTGTCCAAAACCTGCCCACGTTGTGTAACCCTCTGATCTGATAAACATTCAAGAAGGGCATTAATGTACCACTGGGTAAGACACTTCATCCCAACAATGGTTTGAGTTCGTATATTCAGTTCGCTGAATCTGTGCGCTTAACAATTAACTATGACATCGCGTTTGACAAAATGATTGAGAATGTTGTCACTCTTCTTCAAACCAACATGTCAGACTGTGTGAACACCGGGAATGGTATTTTTGACACGTCAGTTGGAACCTTTACCAGAGAAACAGTTATCCATGAATGATTATTGTTTTGCTCTTGAATCATACCCCAAGTGTAGTTATGAACAGCTCAGACACTTTTTGGTGCTGCCAACCAAACGCAAGCTACAGTACACCACTTCATCTGTTGACAAGGATCAGGTGATGAAGGAAACATTTGCCAAAGTGAAGACACTGTAGCAGAGGAATGTATTCCTCTTGATAGATGAAGTACAGATTCGGGCAACTGTTGCATTTTCTGGTTGGGTTCTGAGTGGCATTACAGTGAACAAGCCAGACTGAAAGGCCACTTCTATGTTATGTATTATGATGAAGTCACTGCACAGAGGACATAGTATTGTGATTTCTGTGACACCCATCCATAAGCTCATACCAGCATACAAGCTTGAGCGTGTGAAGGAGGTGGCAGCTGGTGTTGAGAGGGCAAGTGGGTGTATCACCGGGTCTATCAATGACAACCACAATATAAACCAGCTGTACTGTAAGCTGTTTGATTTTCTGGGTGATTGACGTGCCACAGCCAAGCATCCTCTTGACAAGAGAGTGTCTGGTTTTTCGTTTTTGATACAGTGCATCTTCTGAAGTGCATCTGCAGCAACTGGATCAGTGAGAATTTCCTGAAGATCAGTCTTGAAAATAAAACATCATTTGCGGTCGTCAAGAAACTGTATGAGTCGGAGAAAGGCAGTATTCTGAAGACTACTCCCCTCACTAAATTTGCTGTTATCCTCTCACGACTTCAACTACAAAATGTGTAGTATGTCTTGAAGGTCTTCAATGAAAAGGTTGTGGCTTCATTGGAGCTCAGAGGATTTCATGGTGCTGCTAAGTTCGTCCAAATCATCCTCAACTGGTGGAATTTAGGGAATGTATCTGGGAAGGGGCTAGATCAGCACATGAACGGTCAATATTGAACTGTTCGGGATTCCCAGTTAACCAGCCTGCAAAATTTCCTTTTGATTTTCCAAGTGGCATCTTCAGGATATGGAGCAAATCAATTCAAGTGTTACACCCTGATTATTCTATCCTACTTTAGCATTGAGGTCATCAAACACAATTTTCATGTCTTTCTGGGATCTAATCTAAAACACCTCTACAGCTCTCCATAGTATCAATCTTTCCTTCCTTCAGTGGCATAATTTTGGTTGGTACATAGCAAAGTATAATGTCAATATTGTACTGCTTTGATTTAAAACTTGCAAGGAACAATCTGTTATTTATAGCTCTCCATTCAGTTAATGCCTTTTCTGCTCATGGTGTCATCATTTCTACTCTTCCGACTACATCAGTTATTCCTGGAATATATATATATATATATATATATATATATATATATATATATATATATATATATATATATATATATATATATATATATATATATATATGTGTGTGTGTGTGTGTGTGTGTGTGTGTGTTTGTGTGTGCGTATACCATTATTTTTAGGAGTAAAACAAATGGAAGAGAGTCTGACAGTTCAGACCATTACGACTATGTGCTCAGGATGGAAAATATTTCTTTGAATGAGATGTAGATAAAGCCTCTGAGCAATAAAGACCCAATAATGTCGTATAATAGGAGAGTAGATTTGCCCTTAAATCTAGGGCAGTAACTATTTGGGTATATCGTTATAGTGGCGCTGTCAACAGCAGTACTAAATCTTTATGTTGCATTGTTACGTCCACTTCAAGAGAAAGACTCCTTCTTGGTTTCTCTATCTATCTCTCATTAATCGGTTATATAGAAGAAAAATCCCATAATTCATTCGTGCGTGACATGAAAATTGTATGTAATAAGATAATATATGATATTAATTATATGTGAGAGGCTAAGACCAATTGGCAAATTCAAAATTGATTGGTTCTGTACTTAATGCTTTGACCTTTTTTTTCTATCAAATGCAGCTTTTATATAATCGAAAAGGAACGCCATCTATTACTGTTCAATCGCCAACTAAACATGGAGTTGTGTATGACGGTAAACTATTATGAACTTCCGTTCTAAAATCATTTTTACTTCGACATTGTTATGATATTGATGCAAACGGATCTAATCACACACACACACACGCGCGCGCGCGCGCAGCCACAAGTGTTCCAGGAGGCAGTAATTCCATTAATGTTAGTTTCATAAAAGGTCATTGCACTTATTAAACACCCTTATTCCATGAATCTTCGGGGCTCTCCTATGTTCATGAATGATTGCATCACAATTAAGTAAAAGGAAAATAATAAATCATAAAAATCCTGAGTGATTGCTAAATATAAAGAAGATATATAAAAGGACATTAGATTATTTATAACAAAGAATATGAGCCATAAATCCAAGCCCCTTCCTATTTATTCCGTTAACAATAGTGATCCTGAAGAGCTCTTTCGGAAAGTTATGGCAATTCCACTAATGCTCTTTTCTCCTGCTGAACGCTAAGGGACCTTTTCCATACCATATTGCTTAGGGTGAATAGTCCTTAAGTGTTTAAAGAGATTTTTATTGTGATCATAAGCTTTTGCAATGAGAGAGAGAGAGAGAGAGAGAGAGAGAGAGAGAGAGAGAGAGAGAGAGAGAGAGAGAGAGATTTAGGACTTTAACTCTTTCAGAGTATCGCTCTGCTACTAAGTATTAAAGCTTTTTTAGAAATTCTATCTACTAAATATTAAGTAATTGATATGTACCTGTTCAAATCTAGTTTTCTCTTCAACTTGAATAACTGAAAACATCGGAGTTAATGAATATGAAAAATAACGGTTAGAGAGGACTGATAGATCTGAGAAACCATCTCTATCATTGCAACTCTTTTGCTTCTTTACATTTGAGAAGGAAAATAGAATTTCACCACCGTCTTTAAACAACTACAGAATACCTTATTTCAAATTTTTACTATCAATATACCAATCGTCACTATTGTCTTGCCATTCTTACAAATATTACTTATGAATATTGGTATCATTACAGTATTACTATTCTTCTCATTCTTCTTTTTGTTCTGGATCTTTGTTCCTGCATATTTCACTGCTTCCTGAACATTTTTGGTATTTGTGGCGATTATCAGGAATATGGAGTTTTGAAATTTGTTTCTCTCTTCGGAAGTAATTTAATCTTATGATTATTAGCAATGATACCTTTAGCATAAAGCACTTATACCTAAATAAGTATTAAATTTCATTCTACACATTTTGTTCAATGATATTGGAACAAAAGAACAACTACGGTTGTAATTATATTTATATTTATGATTGATGTGCGTTACTGTACTTGGATTTCCAACACTATTGTTGGTATTTTAGAGAACTATAAACCTCCTTCGCGCTATTATATCCATTCTCCATTTTTATTTGCTCGTAAATTTAGTAAGAGTACAGCCAATAAATTGCAACGCTACTATAGCTTACTTTAATCTCCTATCTTAGCGATCTTAGCGACCCAAAATGCTCCATATCTGGAATTGGATGTTCTCGGTCTTTAATTTATCACTCCTCTCCCTAAAATGGCAATTTAATGGCAATACATTTCTATGATATATTTTCCTTTTAGATTTCTGGTGTCATATTTTAAAAATAACCTTATAAAGTACAGTAAAAAGAACGAGGTACATGAGCTATTGCAGGGACATTTATATTTGTTTAGTATATTTAATATCGAATTAGAAAACAGTATACCTACTTCTGGAGATTCTTGTTTAATACTATCTAGCCCTAGGTGATGCCACATATCAATTCTCTCTCAGTAATATGCGAGAATACTACTCTCTCTCTCTCTCTCTCTCTCTCTCTCTCTCTCTCTCTCTCTCTCTCTCTCTGTTGTTTGTAAAATAAAGGACTGGTAAGTACTGACATAGCGTGAATTTCCACAAGAGCATTTCAAATCAATCTGTTTTTTCATTGTGTTACGTTGAGCTAATTATGTTTTAAAATAACGTGTAATAGCTCTTACCCATCATAGCATTTATAATTTAAGATAATTGCATACCTATTAAGAGCGAAATCCGTATATAATACGGTATATAGATAAGCAAAATACAAAATAATTAAACAATACATTATAGTAGATATAAAATAGAGAAGAAATACGAAAAATAAATCCACAAGGAAATGTGTCGAGGGAAAATCAGTAAATGATAAACAAATGAATAAGTACTGAGAATAAGAAGATACACAGTCATTAAGTTGCTTGTCTTTAGGTAAGTATACAAATTGTTAGGTAGATATATCAAGATGTTAAATCCACCAAAAATATGAATAACAATTTTCTACTTTAGTTACCTAGAATGATTTCCTAGCATTCACCTACACTCGGGACGTATTCCAGTAAAAAAGGACTGAAGTCATTTGTCGAGACAGTTTAGATCTTTTACAGTGAAAGCATAAGAGGGAAAATAGCTCCAAGACTTACATGCATATTAAACATTCAAACTAAGAACATTTTTTACTGCCTCTTAAGAGAACATTGGGTTCTTGTGAAATTTACGGTAGGTCGTAAAACTGGCTCCCAAGGTATCAGCAATATATATTTATATTGCTGAGTTATGTCTCCCTCAAGATTAAGGTTTACGCATTCTCTCTCTCTCTCTCTCTCTCTCTCTCTCTCTCTCTCTCTCTCTCTCTCTCTCTCTCTCTCTCTCTCTCTCTCTCTCTCTATGTTGACTACAATTTCCCACTGTCATATGAAAGTTTGAAAAATAACATAGAAAAACAACAATGTCATCGAGATATAGAATATCTGAACGGAGTATACCTGGAAAGTGCCTCGTTCCGCAATTATATGAATATCACTAAGGAGTCAGAGCCAAGTTACATAAAGAGTGGTTTACATACTAGAAAACATCAAACAAGCTATAGCAGATTGCCTTTAGGATATAAGTATTTGTGGGAGGTGACAAATGATAGAAATTCCAACGTAAGATACTGTCGTTTGTGTAAGTTATCTGATGGGCACAGGTTACATCATTATATTGAAAAATGCAATGAAATTGAACGTTTTAGAAGAGAAATTAGACCTTTGTCATTCCATGTTATTCTCGGCCATTTCTTGGATTCTAGGGTGTTTTTGGAAGTTAAAAAATATTACCCAAATTTTGCAAATGCTTCCTAGCTTGCCATATTATTATTATTGTTATTATTATTATTATTATTATTATTATTATTATTATTATTATTATTATTATTATTATTATTATTATTATTATTATTATTATAGTTGTCATTGTCATTATTATTGTTATTATTAATGTCATTATTGTTATTACTTGTCTTTAAGTAAAGGAAATAATACTTGTTAAGGCAAACTTTCAGATGCAAGCCTGCTAGGGGATGCGCTATTTGTGTTCTGCTGTATATGTGTGCATGTATATATATATATATATATATATATATATATATATATATATATATATATATATATATATATATATATATATATATACACTGTATATATACTGTATATATATATATATATATATATATATATATATATATATATATATATATATGTATGTATGTATGATATTGAAGGCAATAAAATTATTAAATCTCTCTCTCTCTCTCTCTCTCTCTCTCTCTCTCTCTCTCTCTCTCTCTCTCTCTCTCTCTCTCTCTCTCTCATTTACATGACTATATGGAACTTGTTTTCAATTATTGCATACTGTTTCTGTAAGGTAAAATAATGCCATATGCCAACAACCGCTAAGGATAATTTTAATCCGGTTGGCCAGTCTACATCTTTATAACCTGGCTAAACATCGATGTGCTGTGAATGGTTTATATCTACATACCATCCTCCCAGCCATCCGTTTTATACAGAGAATCAAAGCTTCATTTTAAACTCGGATTATTCCTTTGAAAACTCCAGTGTCTCATTTGAAAGAGACTACGCGCGATGTATGGTAAAAGAGTTTACAATTCTGTTTCCCTCTACTATTTTGGTAACAAAGATAGCACCCTTCGAAAACGAAGAAGAATAAGGAGCTAGCAGACATCTACAGAAGGAAAGTTGTATGAAGTATTCTAATTATTTTATAAAACAACAAACCAATGGTTGACAATTAAAGAAATCTCCCAAAACAGTCATTAACTGTTGAAAATTAAAACATCTGTAGACAAAATTTTTCCTTCCGACTCAAAGTTTTTATGAAAATTTTTTCTATTTATACTAGCAAAGCGCACTAGATAGTAAGTAAGCTAATTAATCAAATGTTTGAATAAAAACATGCGATGGTACTCGTCGAAAGATGAAAGTTACTGAAATATTGACATTCATCCTTGCTAAAAGCCTAAACTTTAATGTATCCAACACTTTTGGCAATGTAACTTGGATGTGAACATTGCTATTTTTTTCCACGTTACATCGGTAAAGAATGTTTCAACTTTTTTTTCTATACTGTGACCTCTCTCATTTTGACTAACACACACCAAAAAGGTAGAGTCATTTAAGAGCGCTGGACATCAAAGGTAAACAATTATTTGGTTTAATTAGCAAAACATTTTGCTGGAAGAGATCGAATATGCATAAATCCTTAAATTCTTTGAGGTGGAATAGTTCATGGGTGTTTCAGTTTTATAGGGAAATAATGAAATTAACGGTTTAGTTTAAAAGAGGGGTAGTGAATCCTTTAAAAAAAAAAAAAAAAAAAAAAAAAAAAAAAAAAAAAAAAAAATGTCTTATACTACCTTGGTGAATTATTTGTTTTATAACCCGTACTGTCATTCTGAAAAGAGTGATATGGCAGTTGTAGATTTAGATAAAGGGATTAATCATACTTTAACGTAGCACAAATACCGTCAAGTCTTAGTCGTTAAGGTTCATTCAATGTCGATAGATATAATTTTATAACAGTACTTGTGACTTTTCCTTCATCAATTTTGTTGGACTATGCCAGGTACGATTTTTTTTTTCTTTTTCGAACATGGCTGTAATGGTGGGGACAGGATTCGACATCGGTAGGGAGGCATGATCAGGACTTACGCTAAATAGAAAGTTATATTATCCTTGAGAGAGAGAGAGAGAGAGAGAGAGAGAGAGAGAGAGAGAGAGAGAGAGAGAGAGAGAGAGAGAGATTAATAATAATAATAATATATAATAATAATAATAATAGTAATAATAATGATAATAATAATAATAATAATAATAATAATAATAATAATAATAATAATAATAATAATAATAATAATACGTTATTTCCATTATGCAATGGGTAATAATATTAATATGTCCAAATATATTTGTACAATATAGAAGTACAAAATATTGAAATAATTTTTTACGAGATTTCCACAAGCTTTCATCATTACTTAGTTCTCACAATGATTTAAAATTGATTGTTGAAAATTTATAAATTCCTCAGGATATAAAAGTAAATTTAGTACTACTGAGCCCCAAGAAGAAAATATTTTTTTTTTCTTAAAAAGGACGAGGTTATCAATAGTTTTTATTCAGATAGGTAATTTATTCCACGATCTTGGTCCCCTTACATTAAACACTTTTTTAAACCAATATCTACACTAGTTCTTGGAGTGAACAGATCGTTTGCTTGTCTAGTTTGGCTAACCATTCTGTCATTTACTGTCGGTAGAATCATGAACCAATCAGGAAAATTGGAATGCAATATTTCAGGAACGAGACATGTGTGAAAAGTATCCTAAGCCATTTCAAGGAATTCATTATCGGTGTTGCATGGTCATACTTTTTTTTTTTTTTTTTTTTTTTTTTTTTTTTTTTTTTGCAAAACCCTCAGCTACTTTGGCTGCAATATTTTGTAGTTTTTGTACACTACTTGATTGGAATTTATTTGTTGTGTCCCATATATTATTGCAATAATTAATCTGACTCAAAACTGAAGATTCAACAATGGTTATTCTAGTTGCCTTATTGAAATTGTATTCAGCTTTGTTATATAAATCAATCTACCAATCACTTTTACACAGTGCGTATCGATATGTGTTAAATAACATCAAACTGTCCATATAGACTCCAAGGTTCTGTACATCTTTAACAAGAGAAATGATTGCACCATCGAAGTTGTTTTTAATACCATTAGGTATTTGAGAAATATATTGATTAGACCCAATAAATATCAATTGCGTTTTTTTTGTATATATCAGTAAACCATTACCATCGAAGTACTGTTTTCTTACTTTTAAAGTTTTTCTCAACATGGCTGGCGTAAGTCTGGTAGATTCTTCAGCTCTCCAAAGGAATCGGGTGCCATCGGCAGACTGAGATAGGGTGCATTCAGGACGAAGAAGCCGCCGTCAAGTAAACACTGTTCTAAGACATCTCGGAATTTTTTTAATTTAGGAGATTTATAGTGCAAGTGACTACGTATGAATATGGATCTTGTTTAAAACTAGGTGATGTGTACCTGAATAAGTGAGGAAGTGATCATATTAAGTTCAGGAAACTAATTTTTAAGGTTAATAGCTACGCTTGCAAAGCAGAGTTCTGTCCAAGGAACTTCATGACCTGAGGCAATCTCGCTTCTGAGTGTGGTAAGTCATAGATTCCGTTTTCTATGGTCTCTCCTTTATTTACGTCACACGTGTGTCGTTGTGTAAAATATCTTCGGAATGGGAACTTCTCCAACTTTGCGGAGTAAGTACTTCATAGTTTTGGATTTTTCGGCCTTTGCCACAATGGAAATGGGAAGTGAAGTTTTGTTTGATAGAATAAAAATCAACATAGCCAACACCATCGGTGTACAGAATATCAGTAAGAATAAAGTAATTTAGTTGTAAAGTTTGATTCAGAAGAGACTTTTACGAGCGTTGTTAGAGATTATGAGGATGAGGTGATTGAGTTGTGTTAAGTGGTGAATGTGAAGATAATCAATGTTAGCTCAGCTGTGACATATGTTTCAATAAGGAATATCCGACGAATCTGTTTTTTCAATTTTCAAAAGATATGGAAAAGTGAAAGGTATACGACACAACAGATTTAATACGGGGTCCATTCTCTGGTGAACTCAATGAAACTCTGATAGTTAAGAGGAGGTTGAAAGAGAATATTTCCTCCTCAATAAATGTTGCAGGCTTTAATTTGACCATCTTGTATAATGGGCAGCAGAGAGCGTGTTATAAATATGGAAAAGAAAACCATTTAGTCAGAGATTTTACATATGGAATTGTGGGGCAACGGCTTAGTGTAAATGAGAAAAACTTTTGCGCAATCACGCATAAGTATGGCAAAGAAAATTCAAATTCAAATATAGGACCAGTCAACGTCGAAGATGAAGGCAAGGAAGTAGGAGAAAGACTAGAAATTGATAAAGAAATTACGGTTGAAAATATCAATGACGACAGCAGCCCTGAAAGAAGAGAAGACATCGGTTTACAACAGATTCCAGTAGATAAAGAAAAAATTTTTTATGAAAGTGACACTGAGAACCGAACTACGGATGATAACATAGGAACAAAGACAGAGCCCTTACTTGAGATCTCCCAGACCCAGGATGAGGGACCTGTTCAAATGAAAGTTCAAGTTGATGTACACATGGAAGAAAACAAAGCGAAGATGGCATGGCAGCCACGACCTAAAAATAAATTGAATCAGTGGAGAAGGGAAAAATGAGGAAAAGATAAAGACTGGAAATGGCAAGCTTGCGTTAGTGGCAGTTCAAGCATCCGCTTAATGGTCAGAAAGGAACAAGAATCGATTCACACGGACGAATTTGGTGATGATCAGGACAACATTCCAATAGACCCAGAAAAGAGTTCGGACGACGACCCAGTAAAGACTTCGGTTGCAAAGCGTATAAAAACTGACATGTAAAGAAACATAAATTTTATCTTTATTTTACATCTTCACTTACATAAATATAACCACAATAAATGTTACCGGTTTACGTACTTTGAATAAGAAAATTAGACTAATTAATTTTATGTACTTTCAACAATTAGACATTACATACATTCAAGAACGTAATGGAAGAAATGTAAACCAGTTAAATGAAATTGAAAAGCCTTGTGAAGTCATATTTAATCCAACTATTCAGTTCAATAAAAAGTCACAAATGAAGATTTTGAGTCATGAGATGGAGGTTGAAGGACACATTACTAGTGTTAAATGATGTCTGTTTGAAGTAGAATTACAACTGGTTAATTTTCATGCTTAATCAGGAAATCACAAAAGGAGTGAAAGAGAAGAGTTGTTTCAAAATTATTTCGTATATTATTGTAGAAACAATTTGGAAATGTAATAATTGGAGGTGATTGGAATTGTATAACTAGCAAAAGGGATGTTTCGTGTATGGATAACAATCTTGTTTCGAAATCTTTGCTAAATTTTGAAAATACACTGAAGCTCAAAGATTTATGGTTTGTAAATAATAATATAATAGAATATACGTTTTGAAGAGATCCTATGAGTTTGGATTGGATAGAATTTATGTAAAAAGACTTTACAATAATATTGATTTTACTGAAAATATTCCGGTATCATGGTCTGACGATAATGTAATTAAAACCAGGATCAAATGAGACACCAAACTTAGTATAGGTAAAAGCTACTGGAAACTAAATACCAAAGTTGTTAATGATGGCTGTGTATGTGAAAATTTTGCCGTATTATGGAGAAGGCTGGAAAATAGGAAAAAAAAAAAAACAGTGTTTAAATCTAATTTAGAGTGGTGGGTTTTTGCTGAAGGAGAAATAAAAAAAAGTTCTCTATTAATGCATCAGAAATCATTAATAAGGAAAAATATTGAACACTGAATTTATTAAAGTCAGTATTATGTACATAATATGAATCTCATTCAGTGTCGTGCTATCTATTTGAGTAAATTACCTCATTAATAGAGAAAATTAGAATACAAGAAAACAAAATGTTTGAAAGGATTACTATCCGATCGAAGATAGATGAAAGAATAGATGGAGAAAAGCTGTCCCTGTTCTTAATGGGGAAAGAGAAAAATTTAAATAAATTACATACCAAAAGTGAAAACGAAAAAAGGAACTATTAGATAACGTGTGCTATACAAAGGAATTTTAAAAATTTTAATCAGACCTATATGGATAAGCGAAAAATGAAGAAGCAAAGCAAAATATATTTGTGGACACGATGGAAGGTGTAATAGAAGAAAACAAAATGCTACTTGCAGAACTTACTGATTCTGAAGTGTGGGAGGTAGTTTTTAGCACGAAAAACGGGAAATGTCCGGGATTTGACGAGTTACCTGTTGAATTTTATGAGTATGTGGAACACAATTAAATCAGAGTTTTTAAAGGCAATAAGATATCAATTTGAAGAGTCTGTATATTTGAAGGAGGAAAACAAGGGTGTAAAAAAATTGTTACCGAAAAATGGAATTCTGGAGTTGATTGGCAACTGAAGACCTATAACGATTGTGAAGGTTAATTTTAAAATAATAGCTATAATAATAGCAAATAGGATCAAGAGAATTTTAAAATTGTTTTATCTCGAAAGAGTTGTAATACTGCACTCAGAGACATAATTTAGTTTGTTTATCATGAAAATATCCCTTGTGCACTAATTAACCTCGATTGTTCTAAATCATTTGATATTAAGAAACTGGGATTTTTTCTTAAGTTCATAACAGTAATTCAAATGCTTTATGCCGATGCTAAAAGCTCTATATCCATAAATGGTAATATGTCTGAAAGTTTTTCTACAGATAGATCAGTTAGGCAGGGATGTCTGTTATCCATGATACTCTTTGTAATAGCTAAAGAACCTCTGTACAAAATGTGTGTATATATATATATATATATATATATATATATATATATATATATATATATACATATATATATATATATATATATATATATATATATATATATATATATATATATATAGTAAGACAACTCAGAGTTTTTGATTGACATGTATGAACACTTGATTTTCAGATGTTGGAACTGTAAAATGATTTTGTGCGAAGCATATGTTAAACAATATAGACTGGTAGTGATGGATTTTACAATGAGAGGTAGAAAACCCAATAAGAGAAAGAGGCGATCTATAATTATCGAGAAAGGAGGAATGTGAGAAAGAGTTGACTAGAATGGTTGAACTTACAGAGATTGAACAGGGTAACATAGTGGAAAATATTTGGGTGGATATGAAAAAAATATAGTTAAGGGAAAAAGAGGAAGGAGTGGGAAAAAACTGTGAATATCGTGTGTCAAAACGAGAAAAGTGGTGGTGGGACAGAGAGGTGAAAGCTTCAGTTAAAAGAAAATGAAAAGCATTCAAGGACTGGAAATTACGTCATGCACAGGAGGCGGAGGAACGTGAAAGAAGAGGAAAAAGGTTCTATGCGGAAAGTAGGTATAGCTATTGGAAAAGTAATGAGCAATTGGATGAAAGGCTGAGAGCAAAGGAAGGAGAAAATGCTATATCTAAGATTTCAAACTTGAGGAAAAAGCAAACGCAGACTCATCAAACATATAGAAGGAAATGTATTGCATAGGGAAAAAACTTAAGAGGATATAAAGAGAACATGTTGAATAATTACTGAGAAAGGTAAAATAAATGAGTTAGATGCTGGGAAAAGGAGAAAGGTTTGAGGAGCCTTGCATGGATAGAGATCCAGAATACAGAAGTGAAGTGTGTATTGAGTAAAATGATGAATAGCAAAGCACCAGGTCCATGCGAATTTCAAATTAAAATAATGTTGATACTACTTATAGAGGGAGACGAATGAATACTAGATTTATTATGAGAAATATCTGAGGAGGACATATGTCCATAGACTTGGAGGATATTCTAATGCTATTTGTATTCAAGAGGAAAGGTCTTGTCACGGAACATAATAACTCTAGAAGACATAAACTAACACAGCGAGACTTAAAAGTTTTTAAGAGTGTGTTAACGGAGAGATTAAGACTGCTTGTAAAGATTGGGAAACAGCAGTATGGATTCATGAGGGGGAGAAGGACTGTGGATGCTATCATTAAAGTAATACTGCAACAGAGAACATATGAATATTGTGATGAGGATTATGGGAATGTCACAGCATGGAAGATGGAAAAATTATGAAATGAAAAGAATGACAGGCATAGTGAAGCTGACAGTGATGATAAGAGTGTGGGCATATGTTGAGGATGGATGGTGGGGAGGAAAAGAGGAGGGCTTGAGAGGAACCTGTTATAGGGAGAAGATCAAGAGGAGTCAGAGAATTTGATGACGAGATAAGATGAAGGATCATATGGAGAGAAGAGGTTTTTTGAAGACAATGCCTTTCATAGAAGGTACTGGAGAGGGTGCATCCGGCACGGCAACCGATCCCTTACTGTAGGGATAACAGTGGGAAAGAAAAGAAAAAAACTGTAGAAGAGACTAGTGGGAATCCAGAAACTCTAATGTGCTGTTGTAGATATGGAGAAAGCTTATGACAGAACCCCTCCCCCCAAAAACATTTGAAGCTGAAGTTGAGAAAAGGATAAAAGTAGCCTGTAGAAAGTGGAGGGAGGTAACGGTAGTGGTATGTGATAAGACAATGTCAAGCATGCTAAAAATCAAATTTCATACTACATTATTAAGACCAGAGTTAATGTATGGATCTGAAACGTAGGCTATAAAACAAAAACGGTAAGCAGATCTCGAAAGAACAGAGGTAAGATTGCTATGGTGATTTATGGGGATATCACTGCTGGAAAGATTAGAAAATGATGAAATAAAAAGACTGAATGACCCAATGAAGACTACATAGGTTAAAATGATTGAGATG
>NC_090750.1:43763295-43788295 GCF_036898095.1 Palaemon carinicauda | reverse complement strand
GGCTCATATCAGTGATTCGCGGTAACTGCAATTAATTGTAGTATGTAAAGCAAACTTTGAGGTCCTGGTAAAGTTCCAATACCAACAATTGGATTGAATGTATCTTGTATATGACTATGTACACATATTCAACAATATTAGAAACAAGTGAATCATTGTTCAGGAGACTGGCATTCACCATGGATATCACATATTATTTAGCCCATTGGTTTGACATTATGCAATTATATTAAGTAGATCGTAAGACTACAATACAATTCGAATGACTAAACTAACTTATGCATCGGTATATCCAAAATCTCGGCAGCGTCAAAGTGTCCGAGTTGTTTGGCAAGTTTTCAATGACAAAATAGTTGCTGTACTTCAGGCTCTTCAAACACAGGTAGAAATCAGTTAAGGTATTCATATTTTTTTGTTAGCCTAATAATCAGTTGGTTTAAGATGATGAATGTCGAAGATCGCTTCTCAGGACTTTAACAGAGATAGTTACGGATCACCTTCGATTATGGAATGTGAGACTTTTCAGAGAATACAGGAAATATGCAAAGTTATTTCCCCGTGTGACTGGGAAGGAGGTAAAGGTCGTACTCTAAAAATCACCAAGCAGACTGGTGAAGCTTTTACAATTAACACTATGACCTTTGAGGAACCTGATAAACATTTACTTTCAAAACATGATCCTAAATATGATTTGCCTGGGATATTTGTCGATGGAGCTTGAGGAAAGTTCTTTGAACAGGCATGACAAAGAAGTGGAGGCAGTTTTTATATAGATTGTATATATATTACTGCTGCTGCAAAGATTAGTAATCTACAAACTCTTACAAAGCATGGCATTATACCAGATAAAGACATATCAAGATCGTGTATAGGTGTCCATATAAATATTGAGAAAGAATCCGAACTTTTAGAGGAAATTTGCCTAAGTGATACTGTGAAAGCTCTTAAATCTAATGACAAGTTGTATATATAGCAGTATATCCAGTCTATAAATTTTGTTGAAATGATTATGCTGAAGATTATGACTGATCTTTTATCAAGTGATTTCTTAGATAATTTGAATAGAGGTGGATTAGTAATGCACACTGTCAATTGTATGTTTTGTACATGCAGCGTAAATTATTCATCCACATATTAATTTAAGGTGTAATATACATTTTTTCAGAACTAGTTTCATCTCAACAAGCTTCCATAACTCGCAATAATGCTGCGTATTTTTCCTTTGCTAATATTAGTTTGAAAGAATTAGTTAATAATGATAACGACAGCAAGGATGCTGCAGGAAGCCTTGGGCGTAAAGAAAAGCTTTCCAGTTTAATTTGATATGTAACTATTTATTATAGTATATATTTAGTATATGATAACATTTAATATTTCAGTATACAATAGATATAAGATTAAAGATAAATGTTTACAGTACCTTCGTTTTGCTGTCATAATTTAATAAACATATAAGTGATATTTCTAAACGTTAAATGAATATTAGTTGGAATATAAAATAAAATCTTAATATATTTATTTTTCATACTATTTATAAACTTTCTTTGATATAAGTTTACGTATTTGTTTCCAAAAACTTAAACAGAATAGGTTTTATGATGATATGTATATTCATCAATTTAGATGATAAAAAAAACGTATTTACATTTTTCTCAAAAAAAAAAAAAAAAAAAAAAAAAAAAAAAAAAAAGCATCTGTCCAGTGAAATTGGTTTACTGCAAATTAAATCAAATAAGTAATTGATAATGGATAAAAAAATTGCCAAGTTTCCTCCTCTCTCTCCCCCTTTAGTGGTGAAAATTTTAAAAACGTTATTTTAGAAAAGAAAAAATATATCCATATAGTTATTGAGGCGTTAAATTGATGTCTGAGCATGAAAATAACAACAAAAATGGCTATCTCGGGTGAGAAGACATAGAAACACATGTGCCACTTATATTGTAGCATGTATATTGGCTAAAATCTGGAATGTCTCAACTTAAAGTTGTGACTCAAGCTGCAAATGCCGAACTTGGTTACAACTCTTTCCATTTAGGGTCTCCATGCGATGAGCACATACTGTGATTTTTCAGATAAAATAATATCCTCCATCCACAAGTACAATTTAGCAGATGTAGTTCGTAAAGGCTTTGATGTAATACAGGGAGAAGGATACCAGTTAATATGGCAAAATCATAAAGAACATTAAAACAGTGCAAACTATTTTCATAGAAACGTTTAAATGGTTGGAGTAAACAGGGAATAAACGTCTGGTTTGTAGTTCTGGCTTGTATCGTGATAGTTATAAAGGGAATTCATTTAAGAATCAGTGTTCTGATTTCCAAAATAGTTACGAATCGATAAAGTATGCTATTTCAATTGTCGTTTGTTTCAGAAATGTAAGATAGAGCTCACTTCATGTGGGTGAGACAATGTTTTGAGCAGGAGGTTTGCTTCTATGGATTATGAAAAGATTAGCAGATTCACAATAAATGTGAGATTATATTTTTTCATATTTCTTCTCTAATAATAAAGTGCTGCGTCAAAAATGTTTGTTAGGAGCAAATGGGTACAGGTATATCGTTAGATTTACGAGAGAGAGAGAGAGAGAGAGAGAGAGAGAGAGAGAGAGAGAGAGAGAGATATATCTGAAGCTTGCAAAAATAATCTGAGATTTCTTTTATTTAACTTTTCATCTCTGATGAATTGTTTTCATATATATGAGGACTCTCAGTCTCATCTCCTCAAAAATTACCACTGTGTATGTTACTGGATTTCATAAAACAATCATTAAAACAATAATGCAGGTAATAGAAATTTGACAGAAGGATTTTCCATGGATGTTTGCCAGTCGGGGGTTCGAGTCTCGCTCAGTCTCGTTAGTGCCATTAGTGTCTGCAACCTTACCATCCTTGTGAGCTAAGGTTGGGGGGTTTGGGGGAGCCTATAGGTCTATCTGTTGAATCATCAGCAGCCATTTGCCTGGCCCTCCCTGGTCCTAGCTTGTGTGACGGGCCGAGAGAGGAGTTATGAACTCAAAGGCAGATTGGAAACGACTGAGTTATTTATTAAGGAACACTCTTCTTTATATACAAAACTTCAAGGCAACAGGACATGACCTGTTCGAGAGACAGATAATGTTACTGAGCAAAACGGAGACATGATCATTCAGGTTCTTTTTAGTGCGAGGGAAGAGCGCATATACAACCATAATATATACAAAATAATTATGTACAATTGTGTGACACACGGTTGGTACATGGCTCCCCCCCTAAAAATGACATACTGTACATGTTAAATAGGGCGCCCTGATCTAGAGAGGCGAACTGTAGGCGGGTCATCTGGCAGAAGATAGGCAGGTTTTAGACGATCAATGGAGACCCAGTCTTCTTTGCCCCGAATGTTTAGGAGGAATGCTTTAAGACTGCGTCGGATCACAAGGAAAGGGCCCGTGTAAGGGGGCGTTAGTGGTGGCTTGCTGGTGTCATTGCCCAGGAAGACGTGCGTTGCAGAGCGCAAGTCCGTTGGTATGTGATGCTTCGCTGGGGGCTTGTAAGTCTGGCGGCACGGAGTAAATTTTCCCACGACGTGACGTATGCGCTGGAGATCGTCGGAGGAGGTCGTAGAAGGAAAAAATTCGGCAGGGACGACCAACGGGTCGCCATACACCATTTCAGCTGCCGAGACGTCAAGGGCTTCTTTAGGAGTGGTCCTTAGTCCAAGGAGGACCCAGGGAAGCTGAGTAAACCAGTTGTAATCCTTGCAGCGGGACATCAAAGCTGCTTTGAGGGTGCGATGAAAACGTTCAACCATTCCATTGGCGGCGGGGTTGTAGGCCGTTGTCTGATGTAGGGTGATGCCCAGGAGATTCACTAATGACGTCCATAATTGAGAGGTGAAAGTTGTTCCCCTGTCAGAAGTAATATGCTCAGGGATACCGAATCTTGAAATCCATCCAGAGAGTAAGGCAGTTGTACATGAGGCGGACGTTGCAGTTTCCATGGGAATGGCTTCAGGCCAACGAGTGGAGCGGTCGATGACGGTAAACAGGTAACGATGTCCTTGTGATGTGGGTAGGGGGCCTACAACGTCGACGTGAATGTGTGTGAAACGACGCTGAGGTTGAGGAAAGGTGCCCACTCCTGAATCTATGTGTCGATGTACTTTGGAAGTTTGGCAAGAAGCACACGCACGGACCCAATCCTTAGCATCCTTAGAAATGCCGTGCCAAATAAACTTTGCCTTCAGCAGCTGTGCAGTAGAACGGCACGAGGGATGTGAAAGGCCGTGGATGAAATCAAACACCTGTCGGCGCATGGGAGCAGGAATCCAAGGTCGCGGTCTACCAGTACTGACGTCACAGAGGAGGGTGGTGTTGGAGTCTTCGAGGGGAAAATCCTCCCAACGGAGGGACGTGCAGGATGTCCTACAAGCTTGATACTCTGGATCCTGTCGTTGGGCTTCAGCCAGGGCGTTGTAATCCAATCCCAGTTGAACGGCAGCCAACGTGTTTCTTGACAGGGCATCGGCAACGGGATTCATTTTCCCAGGGACGTATTGGAGGGTGCAATTGTATTCAGCCACGGCGGAGAGATGTCGGCGTTGACGGGCGGACCAGGCGTCAGACTGTCGAGTGAAGGCGTGCACCAGAGGCATGTGGTCTGTACGAATGACGAAGGGCGTACCTTCTAAGAAATGGCGAAAGTGACGGACAGCCAAGTGCACCGCCAGCAATTCTCGATCGAAGGTAGAATAACCCGATTCTGCCTTGGACAGTTTTTTGCTGAAGAAAGCCAATGGGCGGGGCGAGCCTTTGACCACCTGCTCGAGTACTGCACCAATAGCGACGTCGCTGGCATCGGTGGAGAGAAGGAGAGGGGCGTGTGGGATAGGAAAAGTGAGAGCCGCAGCAGTTGATAGGGCCTTCTTTGCATTGTAGTTCGTAAAGGTTTTGATGTAATACAGGGAGAAGGATACCAGTTATTATTATTATTATTACTATCCAAGCTACAACCCTAGTAGGAAAAGCAAGATGCTATAAGCCCAGGGGCTCCAACAGGGAAAAATAGCCCAGTGAGGAAAGGAAATAAGGAAATAAATAAATGAAGAGAACAAATTAACAATAAATCATTCTAAAATAAGAAACAACGTCAAAACAGACATGTCATATAATAAACTATCAACAACATCAAAAACAAATATGTCATAAATAAACTATAAAAAGACTATGTCCGCCTGGTCAACAAAAAAGCATTTGCTCCAACTTTGAACTTTTGAAGTTCTACTGATTCAACCACCCGATTAGGAAGATCATTCCACAACTTGGTCACAGCTGGAATAAAACTTCTAGAGTACTGCGTAGTATTGAGCCTCGTGATGGAGAAGGCCTGGCTATTAGAATTAACTGCCTGCCTAGTATTACGAACAGGATAGAATTGTCCAGGGAGATCTGAATGTAAAGGATGGTCAGAGTTGTGAAAAATCTTATGCAACATACATAATGAACTAATTGAACGACGGTGCCAGAGATTAATATCTAGATCAGGAATAAGAAATTTAATAGACCGTAAGTTTCTGTCCAACAAATTAAGATGAGAATCAGCAGCTGAACACCAGACAGGAGAACAATACTCAAAACAAGGTAGAATGAAAGAATTAAAACACTTCTTCAGAATAGATTGATCACCGAAAATCTTGAAAGACTTTCTCAATAAGCCTATTTTTTGTGAAATTGAAGAAGACACAGACCTTATATGTTTCTCAAAAGTAAATTTACTGTCGAGAATCACACCTAAAATTTTGAAAGAGTCATACATATTTAAAGAAACATTATCAATACTGAGATCCGGATGTTGAGGAACCACCGTCCTTGACCTACTTACAATCATACTTTGAGTTTTGTTAGGATTCAACTTCATACCCCATAATTTGCACCATGCACTAATTCTAGCTAAATCTCTATTAAGGGATTCACCAACCCTAGATCTACATTCAGGGGATGGAATTGATGCAAAGAGAGTAGCATCATCTGCATATGCAACAAGCTTGTTTTCTAGGCCAAACCACATGTCATGTGTATATAGTATGAAAAGTAATGGGCCAAGAACACTACCCTGTGGAACACCGGATATCACATTCCTATAATCACTATGGTGCCCATCAACAACAACTCTTTGAGATCTATTACTTAAAAAATCAATAATAATGCTAAGAAACGACCCACCCACTCCCAACTGTTTCAGTTTGAAAACAAGGGCCTCATGATTAACACGGTCAAAGGCAGCACTAAAATCAAGGCCAATCATACGAACTTCCCGACCACAATCAAGGGATTTCTGTACAGCATTGGAGATTGTAAGAAGGGCATCACATGCTCCAAGGCCTTTACGAAAACCAAATTGCAAACTAGGGAAGAGATGATTACCTTCAGCAAACCTATTAAGACGTTTTGCCAGAAGACGTTCAAAAACTTTAGATAATATGGGAGTTATGGAAATTGGGCGGTAATCAGTGGGATTTGAGCTACCACAAACACATTTACATAGAGGAGTAACATTACCAATTCTCCAACTAGTGCTAAAAGCTCCTCTTCTTGCTAACTTGCGCAAAATAACAGATAACTTTGGAGCTAAGAAATCTGCTGTCTTTATAAAAAACAAAGGAAAAATACCATTTGGGTCTACACCTCCATAAGCATCAAGGTCCATCAACAGAGCTTTAATCTCACGAGATCGAAAAGCTAAACTAGTTAGTTTAGCCTCAGGAAAACAGGAATGAGGAAGTTCAAGTTTTTCATTACTCTGTTTACTGTCAAAAACATCAGCCAAAAGGGTTGCCTTTTCCTTTGGACAGTGAGTGACTGAGCCATCTGGTTTAAGTAAAGGAGGAACTGTTGCATCTACACCAAAGAGTGCAGATTTAAGGGTAGACCACCATTTATGTTCCTGAGTTGTACCAGAAAGGGTTTCTTTTATGGTTAAATTGTACTCCTTTTCAGTTGAGGCATAAACTCTCTGAGCAAAAGCTCGAAGCTGAGTATAGTTGTTCCAGGTCAAATCTGATCTGTTACCCTTCCAAAGTTGATAGGCCTCCTGCTTCTCCAAAAAAGCACGTCTACAATCATCATTGAACCACGGTTTGTCCTTCACTCGGTACCTTAGCACACGAGAAGGGATACGCCTATCAATTATGTTGACTAAATTCTCATTCAAAGGGACAACAGGATCTACACTATTATATAATTGTGACCAATTCAAGAACAAAAGATCATGTAAAATCCCATTCCAGTCTGCTTGGGATTTCATATAAATTTTACAAGAATATGATATATCAGGGACAGGCTGCTCAGTCTTCACTAATAATGAAATCAAGGCATGATCAGATGTCCCGACTGGAGAACCAACCTTACCAGTTATAACGCCAGGGGAGTCAGTGTATACAAGGTCCAAGCAATTACCAGACCTGTGAGTAGCTTCATTTATGATTTGCTCACAGCCTGATTCAGAGGCAAAGTCTAAAGCTCTTAAGCCATGGCGATCGGTAGGAGAGATAGAACTTAACCACTCCCTATGGTGAGCATTAAAATCACCAACAAAGACAAAAGAAGCCTTTCTATCATCTTCTTGTATCTTAGCCATAATGGTAAGAAGACAATCGAAGATAGAATCATCCATGTCTGGATTCCGGTAGATCGAACATAAATAAAAGTTGTTATGCCTGCCACAAACTTTTATTACCTGAATCTCATGACATCCACATTGATAGCAGGACTTATGAGAAGCAGGGTACTCGGTCCTAATATACACCGCCATTCCCCTGGCCCTAGGGATGGCATCACGTTTCAACATTATTGGCTTCTTAAAACCAGTTATAAGGAGCTCAGATGAGTGCCTCATATTAGAAACCAAAGTTTCTGAGCACAAAAGAATATCATGGCAAAATCATAAAGAACATTAAAACAGCGCAAACTATTTTCATAGAAACGTTTAAATGGTTGGAGTAAACAGGGAATAAACGTCTGGTTTGTAGTTCTGGCTTGTATCGTGATAGTTATAAAGGGAATTCATTTAAGAATCAGTGTTCTGATTTCCAAAATAGTTACGAATCGATAAAGTATGCTATTTCAATTGTCGTTTGTTTCAGAAATGTAAGATAGAGCTCACTTCATGTGGGTGAGACAATGTTTTGAGCAGGAGGTTTGCTTCTATGGATTATGAAAAGATTAGCAGATTCACAATAAATGTGAGATTATATTTTTTCATATTTCTTCTCTAATAATAAAGTGCTGCGTCAAAAATGTTTGTTAGGAGCAAATGGGTACAGGTATATCGTTAGATTTACGAGAGAGAGAGAGAGAGAGAGAGAGAGAGAGAGAGAGAGAGAGAGATATATCTGAAGCTTGCAAAAATAATCTGAGATTTCTTTTATTTAACTTTTCATCTCTGATGAATTGTTTTCATATATATGAGGACTCTCAGTCTCATCTCCTCAAAAATTACCACTGTGTATGTTACTGGATTTCATAAAACAATCATTAAAACAATAATGCAGGTAATAGAAATTTGACAGAAGGATTTTCCATGGATGTTTGTCAGTCGGGGGTTCGAGTCTCGCTCAGTCTCGTTAGTGCCATTAGTGTCTGCAACCTTACCATCCTTGTGAGCTAAGGTTGGGGGGTTTGGGGGAGCCTATGGGTCTATCTGTTGAATCATCAGCAGCCATTTGCCTGGCCCTCCCTGGTCCTAGCTTGTGTGACGGGCCGAGAGAGGAGTTATGAACTCAAAGGCAGATTGGAAACGACTGAGTTATTTATTAAGGAACACTCTTCTTTATATACAAAACTTCAAGGCAACAGGACATGACCTGTTCGAGAGACAGATAATGTTACTGAGCAAAACGGAGACATGATCATTCAGGTTCTTTTTAGTGCGAGGGAAGAGCGCATATACAACCATAATATATACAAAATAATTATGTACAATTGTGTGACACACGGTTGGTACATGGCTCCCCCCCTAAAAATGACATACTGTACATGTTAAATAGGGCGCCCTGATCTAGAGAGGCGAACTGTAGGCGGTTCATCTGGCAGAAGATAGGCAGGTTTTAGACGATCAATGGAGACCCAGTCTTCTTTGCCCCGAATGTTTAGGAGGAATGCTTTCGGACTGCGTCGGATCACAAGGAAAGGGCCCGTGTAAGGGGGCGTTAGTGGTGGCTTGCTGGTGTCGTTGCCCAGGAAGACGTGCGTTGCAGAGTGCAAGTCCGTTGGTATGTGATGCTTCGCTGGGGGCTTGTAAGTCTGGCGGCACGGAGTAAATTTTCCCACGACGTGACGTATGCGCTGGAGATCGTCGGAGGAGGTCGTAGAAGGAAAAAATTCGGCAGGGACGACCAACGGGTCGCCATACACCATTTCAGCTGCCGAGACGTCAAGGGCTTCTTTAGGAGTGGTCCTTAGTCCAAGGAGGACCCAGGAAAGCTGAGTAAACCAGTTGCAATCCTTGCAGCGGGACATCAAAGCTGCTTTGAGGGTGCGATGAAAACTTTCAATCATTCCATTGGCGGCGGGGTTGTAGGCCGTTGTCTGATGTAGGGTGATGCCCAGGAGATTCACTAATGACGTCCATAATTGAGAGGTGAAAGTTGTTCCCCTGTCAGAAGTAATATGCTCAGGGATACCGAATCTTGAAATCCATCCAGAGAGTAAGGCAGTTGTACATGAGGCGGACGTTGCAGTTTCCATGGGAATGGCTTCAGGCCAACGAGTGGAGCGGTCGATGACGGTAAACAGGTAACGATGTCCTTGTGATGTGGGTAGGGGGCCTACAACGTCGACGTGAATGTGTGCGAAACGACGCTGAGGTTGAGGAAAGGTGCCCACTCCTGAATCCGTGTGTCGATGTACTTTGGAAGTTTGGCAAGAAGCACACGCATGGACCCAATCCTTAGCATCCTTAGAAATGCCGTGCCAAATGAACTTTGCCTTCAGCAGCTGTGCAGTAGAACGGCACGAGGGATGTGAAAGGCCGTGGATGAAATCAAACACCTGTCGGCGCATGGGAGCAGGAATCCAAGGTCGCGGTCTACCAGTACTGACGTCACAGAGGAGGGTGGTGTTGGAGTCTTCGAGGGGAAAATCCTCCCAACGGAGGGACGTGCAGGATGTCCTACAAGCTTGATACTCTGGATCCTGTCGTTGGGCTTCAGCCAGGGCGTTGTAATCCAATCCCAGTTGAACGGCAGCCAACGTGTTTCTTGACAGGGCATCGGCAACGGGATTCATTTTCCCAGGGACGTATTGGAGGGTGCAATTGTATTCAGCCATGGCGGAGAGATGTCGGCGTTGACGGGCGGACCAGGCGTCAGACTGTCGAGTGAAGGCGTGCACCAGAGGCATGTGGTCTGTACGAATGACGAAGGGCGTACCTTCTAAGAAATGGCGAAAGTGACGGACAGCCAAGTGCACCACCAGCAATTCTCGATCGAAGGTAGAATAACCCGATTCTGCCTTGGACAGTTTTTTGCTGAAGAAAGCCAATGGGCGGGGCGAGCCTTTGACCACCTGCTCGAGTACTGCACCAATAGCGACGTCGCTGGCATCGGTGGAGAGAAGGAGAGGGGCGTGTGGGATAGGAAAAGTGAGAGCCGCAGCAGTTGATAGGGCCTTCTTTGCATTGTAGTTCGTAAAGGCTTTGATGTAATACAGGGAGAAGGATACCAGTTAATATGGCAAAATCATAAAGAACATTAAAACAGCGCAAACTATTTTCATAGAAATGTTTAAATGGTTGGAGAAACAGGGAATAAACGTCTGGTTTGTAGTTCTGGCTTGTATCGTGATAGTTATAAAGGGAATTCATTTAAGAATCAGTGTTCTGATTTCCAAAATAATTACGAATCGATAAAGTATGCTATTTCAATTGTCGTTTGTTTCAGAAATGTAAGATAGAGCTCACTTCATGTGGGTGAGACAATGTTTTGAGCAGGAGGTTTGCTTCTATGGATTATGAAAAGATTAGCAGATTCACAATAAATGTGAGATTATATTTTTTCATATTTCTTCTCTAATAATAAAGTGCTGCGTCAAAAATGTTTGTTAGAAGCAAATGGGTACAGGTATATCGTTAGATTTACGAGAGAGAGAGAGAGAGAGAGAGAGAGAGAGAGAGAGAGAGAGAGAGAGAGAGAGAGAGAGAGAGAGAGAGAATATATCTGAAGCTTGCAAAAATAATCTGAGATTTCTTTTATTTAACTTTTCATCTCTGATGAATTGTTTTCATATATATGAGGACTCTCAGTCTCATCTCCTCAAAAATTACCACTGTGTATGTTACTGGATTTCATAAAACAATCATTAAAACAATAATGCAGGTAATAGAAATTTGACAGAAGGATTTTCCATGGATGTTTGCCAGTCGGGGGTTCGAGTCTCGCTCAGTCTCGTTAGTGCCATTAGTGTCTGCAACCTTACCATCCTTGTGAGCTAAGGTTGGGGGGTTTGGGGGAGCCTATAGGTCTATCTGTTGAATCATCAGCAGCCATTTGCCTGGCCCTCCCTGGTCCTAGCTTGTGTGACGGGCCGAGAGAGGAGTTATGAACTCAAAGGCAGATTGGAAACGACTGAGTTATTTATTAAGGAACACTCTTCTTTATATACAAAACTTCAAGGCAACAGGACATGACCTGTTCGAGAGACAGATAATGTTACTGAGCAAAACGGAGACATGATCATTCAGGTTCTTTTTAGTGCGAGGGAAGAGCGCATATACAACCATAATATATACAAAATAATTATGTACAATTGTGTGACACACGGTTGGTACATGGCTCCCCCCCTAAAAATGACATACTGTACATGTTAAATAGGGCGCCCTGATCTAGAGAGGCGAACTGTAGGCGGGTCATCTGGCAGAAGATAGGCAGGTTTTAGACGATCAATGGAGACCCAGTCTTCTTTGCCCCGAATGTTTAGGAGGAATGCTTTCGGACTGCGTCGCATCACAAGGAAAGGGCCCGTGTAAGGGGGCGTTAGTGGTGGCTTGCTGGTGTCGTTGCCCAGGAAGACGTGCGTTGCAGAGCGCAAGTCCGTTGGTATGTGATGCTTCGCTGGGGGCTTGTAAGTCTGGCGGCACGGAGTAAATTTTCCCACGACGTGACGTATGCGCTGGAGATCATCGGAGGAGGTCGTAGAAGGAAAAAATTCGGCAGGGACGACCAACGGGTCGCCATACACCATTTCAGCTGCCGAGACGTCAAGGGCTTCTTTAGGAGTGGTCCTTAGTCCAAGGAGGACCCAGGGAAGCTGAGTAAACCAGTTGCAATCCTTGCAGCGGGACATCAAAGCTGCTTTGAGGGTGCGATGAAAACGTTCAACCATTCCATTGGCGGCGGGGTTGTAGGCCGTTGTCTGATGTAGGGTGATGCCCAGGAGATTCACTAATGACGTCCATAATTGAGAGGTGAAAGTTGTTCCCCTGTCAGAAGTAATATGCTCAGGGATACCGAATCTTGAAATCCATCCAGAGAGTAAGGCAGTTGTACATGAGGCGGACGTTGCAGTTTCCATGGGAATGGCTTCAGGCCAACGAGTGGAGCGGTCGATGGCGGTAAACAGGTAACGATGTCCTTGTGATGTGGGTAGGGGGCCTACAACGTCGACGTGAATGTGTGCGAAACGACGCTGAGGTTGAGGAAAGGTGCCCACTCCTGAATCCGTGTGTCGATGTACTTTGGAAGTTTGGCAAGAAGCACACGCACGGACCCAATCCTTAGCATCCTTAGAAATGCTGTGCCAAATGAACTTTGCCTTCAGCAGCTGTGCAGTAGAACGGCACGAGGGATGTGAAAGGCCGTGGATGAAATCAAACACCTGTCGGCGCATGGGAGCAGGAATCCAAGGTCGCGGTCTACCAGTACTGACGTCACAGAGGAGGGTGGTGTTGGAGTCTTCGAGGGGAAAATCCTCCCAACGGAGGGACGTGCAGGATGTCCTACAAGCTTGATACTCTGGATCCTGTCGTTGGGCTTCAGCCAGGGCGTTGTAATCCAATCCCAGTTGAACGGCAGCCAACGTGTTTCTTGACAGGGCATCGGCAACGGGATTCATTTTCCCAGGGACGTATTGGAGGGTGCAATTGTATTCAGCCACGGCGGAGAGATGTCGGCGTTGACGGGCGGACCAGGCGTCAGACTGTCGAGTGAAGGCGTGCACCAGAGGCATGTGGT
The DNA here is from genome assembly GCF_036898095.1 of Palaemon carinicauda. Lineage (NCBI taxonomy): Eukaryota > Metazoa > Arthropoda > Malacostraca > Decapoda > Palaemonidae > Palaemon > Palaemon carinicauda. Next base: position 43,775,089 of record NC_090750.1, on the reverse strand, counting down.
CTGTACGAGTGACGAAGGGCGTACCTTCTAAGAAATGGCGAAAGTGACGGACAGCCAAGTGCACCGCCAGCAATTCTCGATGGAAGGTAGAATAACCCGATTCTGCCTTGGACAGTTTTTTGCTGAAGAAAGCCAATGGGCGGGGCGAGCCTTTGACCACCTGCTCGAGTACTGCACCAATAGCGACGTCGCTGGCATCGGTGGAGAGAAGGAGAGGGGCGTGTGGGATAGGAAAAGTGAGAGCCGCAGCAGTTGATAGGGCCTTCTTTGCATTGTAGTTCGTAAAGGTTTTGATGTAATACAGGGAGAAGGATACCAGTTAATATGGCAAAATCATAAAGAACATTAAAACAGCGCAAACTATTTTCATAGAAATGTTTAAATGGTTGGAGTAAACAGGGAATAAACGTCTGGTTTGTAGTTCTGGCTTGTATCGTGATAGTTATAAAGGGAATTCATTTAAGAATCAGTGTTCTGATTTCCAAAATAATTACGAATCGATAAAGTATGCTATTTCAATTGTCGTTTGTTTCAGAAATGTAAGATAGAGCTCACTTCATGTGGGTGAGACAATGTTTTGAGCAGGAGGTTTGCTTCTATGGATTATGAAAAGATTAGCAGATTCACAATAAATGTGAGATTATATTTTTTCATATTTCTTCTCTAATAATAAAGTGCTGCGTCAAAAATGTTTGTTAGAAGCAAATGGGTACAGGTATATCGTTAGATTTACGAGAGAGAGAGAGAGAGAGAGAGAGAGAGAGAGAGAGAGAGAGAGAGAGAGATATATCTGAAGCTTGCAAAAATAATCTGAGATTTCTTTTATTTAACTTTTCATCTCTGATGAATTGTTTTCATATATATGAGGACTCTCAGTCTCATCTCCTCAAAAATTACCACTGTGTATGTTACTGGATTTCATAAAACAATCATTAAAACAATAATGCAGGTAATAGAAATTTGACAGAAGGATTTTCCATGGATGTTTGCCAGTCGGGGGTTCGAGTCTCGCTCAGTCTCGTTAGTGCCATTAGTGTCTGCAACCTTACCATCCTTGTGAGCTAAGGTTGGGGGGTTTGGGGGAGCCTATAGGTCTATCTGTTGAATCATCAGCAGCCATTTGCCTGGCCCTCCCTGGTCCTAGCTTGTGTGACGGGCCGAGAGAGGAGTTATGAACTCAAAGGCAGATTGGAAACGACTGAGTTATTTATTAAGGAACACTCTTCTTTATATACAAAACTTCAAGGCAACAGGACATGACCTGTTCGAGAGACAGATAATGTTACTGAGCAAAACGGAGACATGATCATTCAGGTTCTTTTTAGTGCGAGGGAAGAGCGCATATACAACCATAATATATACAAAATAATTATGTACAATTGTGTGACACACGGTTGGTACATGGCTCCCCCCCTAAAAATGACATACTGTACATGTTAAATAGGGCGCCCTGATCTAGAGAGGCGAACTGTAGGCGGGTCATCTGGCAGAAGATAGGCAGGTTTTAGACGATCAATGGAGACCCAGTCTTCTTTGCCCCGAATGTTTAGGAGGAATGCTTTCGGACTGCGTCGCATCACAAGGAAAGGGCCCGTGTAAGGGGGCGTTAGTGGTGGCTTGCTGGTGTCGTTGCCCAGGAAGACGTGCGTTGCAGAGCGCAAGTCCGTTGGTATGTGATGCTTCGCTGGGGGCTTGTAAGTCTGGCGGCACGGAGTAAATTTTCCCACGACGTGACGTATGCGCTGGAGATCATCGGAGGAGGTCGTAGAAGGAAAAAATTCGGCAGGGACGACCAACGGGTCGCCATACACCATTTCAGCTGCCGAGACGTCAAGGGCTTCTTTAGGAGTGGTCCTTAGTCCAAGGAGGACCCAGGGAAGCTGAGTAAACCAGTTGCAATCCTTGCAGCGGGACATCAAAGCTGCTTTGAGGGTGCGATGAAAACGTTCAACCATTCCATTGGCGGCGGGGTTGTAGGCCGTTGTCTGATGTAGGGTGATGCCCAGGAGATTCACTAATGACGTCCATAATTGAGAGGTGAAAGTTGTTCCCCTGTCAGAAGTAATATGCTCAGGGATACCGAATCTTGAAATCCATCCAGAGAGTAAGGCAGTTGTACATGAGGCGGACGTTGCAGTTTCCATGGGAATGGCTTCAGGCCAACGAGTGGAGCGGTCGATGGCGGTAAACAGGTAACGATGTCCTTGTGATGTGGGTAGGGGGCCTACAACGTCGACGTGAATGTGTGCGAAACGACGCTGAGGTTGAGGAAAGGTGCCCACTCCTGAATCCGTGTGTCGATGTACTTTGGAAGTTTGGCAAGAAGCACACGCACGGACCCAATCCTTAGCATCCTTAGAAATGCTGTGCCAAATGAACTTTGCCTTCAGCAGCTGTGCAGTAGAACGGCACGAGGGATGTGAAAGGCCGTGGATGAAATCAAACACCTGTCGGCGCATGGGAGCAGGAATCCAAGGTCGCGGTCTACCAGTACTGACGTCACAGAGGAGGGTGGTGTTGGAGTCTTCGAGGGGAAAATCCTCCCAACGGAGGGACGTGCAGGATGTCCTACAAGCTTGATACTCTGGATCCTGTCGTTGGGCTTCAGCCAGGGCGTTGTAATCCAATCCCAGTTGAACGGCAGCCAACGTGTTTCTTGACAGGGCATCGGCAACGGGATTCATTTTCCCAGGGACGTATTGGAGGGTGCAATTGTATTCAGCCACGGCGGAGAGATGTCGGCGTTGACGGGCGGACCAGGCGTCAGACTGTCGAGTGAAGGCGTGCACCAGAGGCATGTGGTCTGTACGAGTGACGAAGGGCGTACCTTCTAAGAAATGGCGAAAGTGACGGACAGCCAAGTGCACCGCCAGCAATTCTCGATGGAAGGTAGAATAACCCGATTCTGCCTTGGACAGTTTTTTGCTGAAGAAAGCCAATGGGCGGGGCGAGCCTTTGACCACCTGCTCGAGTACTGCACCAATAGCGACGTCGCTGGCATCGGTGGAGAGAAGGAGAGGGGCGTGTGGGATAGGAAAAGTGAGAGCCGCAGCAGTTGATAGGGCCTTCTTTGCATTGTAGTTCGTAAAGGTTTTGATGTAATACAGGGAGAAGGATACCAGTTAATATGGCAAAATCATAAAGAACATTAAAAAAGCGCAAACTATTTTCATTTAAATGGTTGGAGTAAACAGGGAATAAACGTCTGGTTTGTAGTTCTGGCTTGTATCGTGATAGTTATAAAGGGAATTCATTTAAGAATCAGTGTTCTGATTTCCAAAATAGTTACGAATCGATAAAGTATGCTATTTCAATTGTCGTTTGTTTCAGAAATGTAAGATAGAGCTCACTTCATGTGGGTGAGACAATGTTTTGAGCAGGAGGTTTGCTTCTATGGATTATGAAAAGATTAGCAGATTCACAATAAATGTGAGATTATATTTTTTCATATTTCTTCTCTAATAATAAAGTGCTGCGTCAAAAATGTTTGTTAGGAGCAAATGGGTACAGGTATATCGTTAGATTTACGAGAGAGAGAGAGAGAGAGAGAGAGAGAGAGAGAGAGAGAGAGAGAGAGAGAGAGAATATATCTGAAGCTTGCAAAAATAATCTGAGATTTCTTTTATTTAACTTTTCATCTCTGATGAATTGTTTTCATATATATGAGGACTCTCAGTCTCATCTCCTCAAAAATTACCACTGTGTATGTTACTGGATTTCATAAAACAATCATTAAAACAATAATGCAGGTAATAGAAATTTGACAGAAGGATTTTCCATGGATGTTTGTCAGTCGGGGGTTCGAGTCTCGCTCAGTCTCGTTAGTGCCATTAGTGTCTGCAACCTTACCATCCTTGTGAGCTAAGGTTGGGGGGTTTGGGGGAGCCTATGGGTCTATCTGTTGAATCATCAGCAGCCATTTGCCTGGCCCTCCCTGGTCCTAGCTTGTGTGACGGGCCGAGAGAGGAGTTATGAACTCAAAGGCAGATTGGAAACGACTGAGTTATTTATTAAGGAACACTCTTCTTTATATACAAAACTTCAAGGCAACAGGACATGACCTGTTCGAGAGACAGATAATGTTACTGAGCAAAACGGAGACATGATCATTCAGGTTCTTTTTAGTGCGAGGGAAGAGCGCATATACAACCATAATATATACAAAATAATTATGTACAATTGTGTGACACACGGTTGGTACATGGCTCCCCCCCTAAAAATGACATACTGTACATGTTAAATAGGGCGCCCTGATCTAGAGAGGCGAACTGTAGGCGGTTCATCTGGCAGAAGATAGGCAGGTTTTAGACGATCAATGGAGACCCAGTCTTCTTTGCCCCGAATGTTTAGGAGGAATGCTTTCGGACTGCGTCGGATCACAAGGAAAGGGCCCGTGTAAGGGGGCGTTAGTGGTGGCTTGCTGGTGTCGTTGCCCAGGAAGACGTGCGTTGCAGAGTGCAAGTCCGTTGGTATGTGATGCTTCGCTGGGGGCTTGTAAGTCTGGCGGCACGGAGTAAATTTTCCCACGACGTGACGTATGCGCTGGAGATCGTCGGAGGAGGTCGTAGAAGGAAAAAATTCGGCAGGGACGACCAACGGGTCGCCATACACCATTTCAGCTGCCGAGACGTCAAGGGCTTCTTTAGGAGTGGTCCTTAGTCCAAGGAGGACCCAGGAAAGCTGAGTAAACCAGTTGCAATCCTTGCAGCGGGACATCAAAGCTGCTTTGAGGGTGCGATGAAAACTTTCAATCATTCCATTGGCGGCGGGGTTGTAGGCCGTTGTCTGATGTAGGGTGATGCCCAGGAGATTCACTAATGACGTCCATAATTGAGAGGTGAAAGTTGTTCCCCTGTCAGAAGTAATATGCTCAGGGATACCGAATCTTGAAATCCATCCAGAGAGTAAGGCAGTTGTACATGAGGCGGACGTTGCAGTTTCCATGGGAATGGCTTCAGGCCAACGAGTGGAGCGGTCGATGACGGTAAACAGGTAACGATGTCCTTGTGATGTGGGTAGGGGGCCTACAACGTCGACGTGAATGTGTGCGAAACGACGCTGAGGTTGAGGAAAGGTGCCCACTCCTGAATCCGTGTGTCGATGTACTTTGGAAGTTTGGCAAGAAGCACACGCATGGACCCAATCCTTAGCATCCTTAGAAATGCCGTGCCAAATGAACTTTGCCTTCAGCAGCTGTGCAGTAGAACGGCACGAGGGATGTGAAAGGCCGTGGATGAAATCAAACACCTGTCGGCGCATGGGAGCAGGAATCCAAGGTCGCGGTCTACCAGTACTGACGTCACAGAGGAGGGTGGTGTTGGAGTCTTCGAGGGGAAAATCCTCCCAACGGAGGGACGTGCAGGATGTCCTACAAGCTTGATACTCTGGATCCTGTCGTTGGGCTTCAGCCAGGGCGTTGTAATCCAATCCCAGTTGAACGGCAGCCAACGTGTTTCTTGACAGGGCATCGGCAACGGGATTCATTTTCCCAGGGACGTATTGGAGGGTGCAATTGTATTCAGCCATGGCGGAGAGATGTCGGCGTTGACGGGCGGACCAGGCGTCAGACTGTCGAGTGAAGGCGTGCACCAGAGGCATGTGGTCTGTACGAATGACGAAGGGCGTACCTTCTAAGAAATGGCGAAAGTGACGGACAGCCAAGTGCACCACCAGCAATTCTCGATCGAAGGTAGAATAACCCGATTCTGCCTTGGACAGTTTTTTGCTGAAGAAAGCCAATGGGCGGGGCGAGCCTTTGACCACCTGCTCGAGTACTGCACCAATAGCGACGTCGCTGGCATCGGTGGAGAGAAGGAGAGGGGCGTGTGGGATAGGAAAAGTGAGAGCCGCAGCAGTTGATAGGGCCTTCTTTGCATTGTAGTTCGTAAAGGCTTTGATGTAATACAGGGAGAAGGATACCAGTTAATATGGCAAAATCATAAAGAACATTAAAACAGCGCAAACTATTTTCATAGAAATGTTTAAATGGTTGGAGTAAACAGGGAATAAACGTCTGGTTTGTAGTTCTGGCTTGTATCGTGATAGTTATAAAGGGAATTCATTTAAGAATCAGTGTTCTGATTTCCAAAATAATTACGAATCGATAAAGTATGCTATTTCAATTGTCGTTTGTTTCAGAAATGTAAGATAGAGCTCACTTCATGTGGGTGAGACAATGTTTTGAGCAGGAGGTTTGCTTCTATGGATTATGAAAAGATTAGCAGATTCACAATAAATGTGAGATTATATTTTTTCATATTTCTTCTCTAATAATAAAGTGCTGCGTCAAAAATGTTTGTTAGAAGCAAATGGGTACAGGTATATCGTTAGATTTACGAGAGAGAGAGAGAGAGAGAGAGAGAGAGAGAGAGAGAGAGAGAGAGAGAGAGAGAGAGAGAGAGAGAGAGAGAGAGATATATCTGAAGCTTGCAAAAATAATCTGAGATTTCTTTTATTTAACTTTTCATCTCTGATGAATTGTTTTCATATATATGAGGACTCTCAGTCTCATCTCCTCAAAAATTACCACTGTGTATGTTACTGGATTTCATAAAACAATCATTAAAACAATAATGCAGGTAATAGAAATTTGACAGAAGGATTTTCCATGGATGTTTGCCAGTCGGGGGTTCGAGTCTCGCTCAGTCTCGTTAGTGCCATTAGTGTCTGCAACCTTACCATCCTTGTGAGCTAAGGTTGGGGGGTTTGGGGGAGCCTATAGGTCTATCTGTTGAATCATCAGCAGCCATTTGCCTGGCCCTCCCTGGTCCTAGCTTGTGTGACGGGCCGAGAGAGGAGTTATGAACTCAAAGGCAGATTGGAAACGACTGAGTTATTTATTAAGGAACACTCTTCTTTATATACAAAACTTCAAGGCAACAGGACATGACCTGTTCGAGAGACAGATAATGTTACTGAGCAAAACGGAGACATGATCATTCAGGTTCTTTTTAGTGCGAGGGAAGAGCGCATATACAACCATAATATATACAAAATAATTATGTACAATTGTGTGACACACGGTTGGTACATGGCTCCCCCCCTAAAAATGACATACTGTACATGTTAAATAGGGCGCCCTGATCTAGAGAGGCGAACTGTAGGCGGGTCATCTGGCAGAAGATAGGCAGGTTTTAGACGATCAATGGAGACCCAGTCTTCTTTGCCCCGAATGTTTAGGAGGAATGCTTTCGGACTGCGTCGCATCACAAGGAAAGGGCCCGTGTAAGGGGGCGTTAGTGGTGGCTTGCTGGTGTCGTTGCCCAGGAAGACGTGCGTTGCAGAGCGCAAGTCCGTTGGTATGTGATGCTTCGCTGGGGGCTTGTAAGTCTGGCGGCACGGAGTAAATTTTCCCACGACGTGACGTATGCGCTGGAGATCATCGGAGGAGGTCGTAGAAGGAAAAAATTCGGCAGGGACGACCAACGGGTCGCCATACACCATTTCAGCTGCCGAGACGTCAAGGGCTTCTTTAGGAGTGGTCCTTAGTCCAAGGAGGACCCAGGGAAGCTGAGTAAACCAGTTGCAATCCTTGCAGCGGGACATCAAAGCTGCTTTGAGGGTGCGATGAAAACGTTCAACCATTCCATTGGCGGCGGGGTTGTAGGCCGTTGTCTGATGTAGGGTGATGCCCAGGAGATTCACTAATGACGTCCATAATTGAGAGGTGAAAGTTGTTCCCCTGTCAGAAGTAATATGCTCAGGGATACCGAATCTTGAAATCCATCCAGAGAGTAAGGCAGTTGTACATGAGGCGGACGTTGCAGTTTCCATGGGAATGGCTTCAGGCCAACGAGTGGAGCGGTCGATGGCGGTAAACAGGTAACGATGTCCTTGTGATGTGGGTAGGGGGCCTACAACGTCGACGTGAATGTGTGCGAAACGACGCTGAGGTTGAGGAAAGGTGCCCACTCCTGAATCCGTGTGTCGATGTACTTTGGAAGTTTGGCAAGAAGCACACGCACGGACCCAATCCTTAGCATCCTTAGAAATGCTGTGCCAAATGAACTTTGCCTTCAGCAGCTGTGCAGTAGAACGGCACGAGGGATGTGAAAGGCCGTGGATGAAATCAAACACCTGTCGGCGCATGGGAGCAGGAATCCAAGGTCGCGGTCTACCAGTACTGACGTCACAGAGGAGGGTGGTGTTGGAGTCTTCGAGGGGAAAATCCTCCCAACGGAGGGACGTGCAGGATGTCCTACAAGCTTGATACTCTGGATCCTGTCGTTGGGCTTCAGCCAGGGCGTTGTAATCCAATCCCAGTTGAACGGCAGCCAACGTGTTTCTTGACAGGGCATCGGCAACGGGATTCATTTTCCCAGGGACGTATTGGAGGGTGCAATTGTATTCAGCCACGGCGGAGAGATGTCGGCGTTGACGGGCGGACCAGGCGTCAGACTGTCGAGTGAAGGCGTGCACCAGAGGCATGTGGTCTGTACGAGTGACGAAGGGCGTACCTTCTAAGAAATGGCGAAAGTGACGGACAGCCAAGTGCACCGCCAGCAATTCTCGATGGAAGGTAGAATAACCCGATTCTGCCTTGGACAGTTTTTTGCTGAAGAAAGCCAATGGGCGGGGCGAGCCTTTGACCACCTGCTCGAGTACTGCACCAATAGCGACGTCGCTGGCATCGGTGGAGAGAAGGAGAGGGGCGTGTGGGATAGGAAAAGTGAGAGCCGCAGCAGTTGATAGGGCCTTCTTTGCATTGTAGTTCGTAAAGGTTTTGATGTAATACAGGGAGAAGGATACCAGTTAATATGGCAAAATCATAAAGAACATTAAAAAAGCGCAAACTATTTTCATTTAAATGGTTGGAGTAAACAGGGAATAAACGTCTGGTTTGTAGTTCTGGCTTGTATCGTGATAGTTATAAAGGGAATTCATTTAAGAATCAGTGTTCTGATTTCCAAAATAGTTACGAATCGATAAAGTATGCTATTTCAATTGTCGTTTGTTTCAGAAATGTAAGATAGAGCTCACTTCATGTGGGTGAGACAATGTTTTGAGCAGGAGGTTTGCTTCTATGGATTATGAAAAGATTAGCAGATTCACAATAAATGTGAGATTATATTTTTTCATATTTCTTCTCTAATAATAAAGTGCTGCGTCAAAAATGTTTGTTAGGAGCAAATGGGTACAGGTATATCGTTAGATTTACGAGAGAGAGAGAGAGAGAGAGAGAGAGAGAGAGAGAGAGAGAGAGAGAGAGAGAGAGAGAGAGAGAGAGAGAGAGAATATATCTGAAGCTTGCAAAAATAATCTGAGATTTCTTTTATTTAACTTTTCATCTCTGATGAATTGTTTTCATATATATGAGGACTCTCAGTCTCATCTCCTCAAAAATTCCCACTGTGTATGTTACTGGATTTCATTAAACAATCATTAAAACAATAATGCAGGTAATAGAAATTTGACAGAAGGATTTTCCATGGATGTTTGCCATCCGGGGGTTCGAGTCTCGCTCAGTCTCGTTAGTGCCATTAGTGTCTGCAACCTTACCATCCTTGTGAGCTAAGGTTGGGGGGTTTGGGGGAGCCTATAGGTCTATCTGTTGAATCATCAGCAGCCATTTGCCTGGCCCTCCCTGGTCCTAGCTTGTGTGACGGGCCGAGAGAGGAGTTATGAACTCAAAGGCAGATTGGAAACGACTGAGTTATTTATTAAGGAACACTCTTCTTTATATACAAAACTTCAAGGCAACAGGACATGACCTGTTCGAGAGACAGATAATGTTACTGAGCAAAACGGAGACATGATCATTCAGGTTCTTTTTAGTGCGAGGGAAGAGCGCATATACAACCATAATATATACAAAATAATTATGTACAATTGTGTGACACACGGTTGGTACATGGCTCCCCCCCTAAAAATGACATACTGTACATGTTAAATAGGGCGCCCTGATCTAGAGAGGCGAACTGTAGGCGGGTCATCTGGCAGAAGATAGGCAGGTTTTAGACGATCAATGGAGACCCAGTCTTCTTTGCCCCGAATGTTTAGGAGGAATGCTTTCAGACTGCGTCGGATCACAAGGAAAGGGCCCGTGTAAGGGGGCGTTAGTGGTGGCTTGCTGGTGTCGTTGCCCAGGAAGACGTGCGTTGCAGAGCGCAAGTCCGTTGGTATGTGATGCTTCGCTGGGGGCTTGTAAGTCTGGCGGCACGGAGTAAATTTTCCCACGACGTGACGTATGCGCTGGAGATCGTCGGAGGAGGTCGTAGAAGGAAAAAATTCGGCAGGGACGACCAACGGGTCGCCATACACCATTTCAGCTGCCGAGACATCAAGGGCTTCTTTAGGAGTGGTCCTTAGTCCAAGGAGGACCCAGGGAAGCTGAGTAAACCAGTTGCAATCCTTGCAGCGGGACATCAAAGCTGCTTTGAGGGTGCGATGAAAACGTTCAACCATTCCATTGGCGGCGGGGTTGTAGGCCGTTGTCTGATGTAGGGTGATGCCCAGGAGACTCACTAATGACGTCCATAATTGAGAGGTGAAAGTTGTTCCCCTGTCAGAAGTAATATGCTCAGGGATACCGAATCTTGAAATCCATCCAGAGAGTAAGGCAGTTGTACATGAGGCGGACGTTGCAGTTTCCATGGGAATGGCTTCAGGCCAACGAGTGGAGCGGTCGATGACGGTAAACAGGTAACGATGTCCTTGTGATGTGGGTAGGGGGCCTACAACGTCGACGTGAATGTGTGCGAAACGACGCTGAGGTTGAGGAAAGGTGCCCACTCCTGAATCCGTGTTTGGATGTACTTTGGAAGTTTGGCAAGAAGCACACGCACGGACCCAATTCTTAGCATCCTTAGAAATGCCGTGCCAAATAAACTTTGCCTTCAGCAGCTGTGCAGTAGAACGGCACGAGGGATGTGAAAGGCCGTGGATGAAATCAAACACCTGTCGGCGCATGGGAGCAGGAATCCAAGGTCGCGGTCTACCAGTACTGACGTCACAGAGGAGGGTGGTGTTGGAGTCTTCGAGGGGAAAATCCTCCCAACGGAGGGACGTGCAGGATGTCCTACAAGCTTGATACTCTGGATCCTGTCGTTGGGCTTCAGCCAGGGCGTTGTAATCCAATCCCAGTTGAACGGCAGCCAACGTGTTTCTTGACAGGGCATCAGCAACGGGATTCATTTTCCCAGGGACGTATTGGAGGGTGCAATTGTATTCAGCCACGGCGGAGAGATGTCGGCGTTGACGGGCGGACCAGGCGTCAGACTGTCGAGTGAAGGCGTGCACCAGAGGCATGTGGTCTGTACGAATGACGAAGGGCGTACCTTCTAAGAAATGGCGAAAGTGACGGACAGCCAAGTGCACCGCCAGCAATTCTCGATCGAAGGTAGAATAACCCGATTCTGCCTTGGACAGTTTTTTGCTGAAGAAAGCCAATGGGCGGGGCGAGCCTTTGACCACCTGCTCGAGTACTGCACCAATAGCGACGTCGCTGGCATCGGTGGAGAGAAGGAGAGGGGCGTGTGGGATAGGAAAAGTGAGAGCTGCAGCAGTTGATAGGGCCTTCTTTGCATTGCAGAAGGCTGCTTCTTGAAGGGGACCCCACTTCAGGTCCTTTGGCTTGCCCTTAAGGGAGGCGTAGAGGGGAACAAGAGTGGCGGCAATGGCTGGCAGAAAACGGTGATAATAGTTGATCGTGCCCAAGAATTCCTGCAGAGCTTTGACGGTCGAGGGCGTGGGGAAATTTTGAACGGCTGCTACCTTCTCAGGGAGGGGATGGACTCCTTCAGGAGTGATACGGTGCCCTAAGAACGACACTTCGTTGGCGCCAAAGGTACACTTG
>NC_090750.1:43743295-43753295 GCF_036898095.1 Palaemon carinicauda | reverse complement strand
ATCATGAATAATATATATACATACATACATAAATATATATATATATATATATATATATATATATATATATATATATATACATATATATATATATATATATATATATATATATATATATATATATATATATATATATATATATATATATATATATATATACATTTGTTAATATCGTACATTAGTGAATAAATAATCCTTACCAGTATGTATCAGCTTACATAAAATATCGAAACATGCATATATTTTATATGTGTGTGTGTATATATATATATATATATATATATATATATATATATATATATATATATATATATATATATATATATAAATATATATAGATATATATATATATATACACATGTATATATATGTATATATGTACATATATATATATGTATATATATATATATATATATATATATATATATATATATATATATATATATATATATATATATATATATATATATATGTTTCCCTGTATACGAACAATGTACCAGCAGGTACTTTTGAGCTGTTGATATGATGAACAAGGCTAAATGATTCTGCAATAGGTCGCTGTCAACATGTTCTCTAAGCTTTGAAAAAAGCTTTCCCCATGTAATGTTTTATAACACTATATACATTTTTTAACTTTTCTGCTTAGACTAATGTACAAGTTTTCAATGAGTGATATTGATTTCGAAAACAAAATCTCACATTTTGGCGGATTTCTAAAACATCATGTCCTTCTCTTTACAGTTTGGTTAAACACATTACTGTCAATGAAAGTCGAACAATTTAAGCAGGGTTCACAACGCAAGGACTTCTTCAATTTATGAACAGTGAATCCTGCAAAAGATATGCCATTATAACTGTAACAAAGTGTTAGGTGATAGGATATAAAGATCTAAGTAAAGTTCTTATTAATGTCAGTTTCACCCAAGCTGCTGCTGTTGCGTAAATGAGAACCATTACTTGAACACTTGAGTATGGGTGGACATTATGAATATCAACTTGAACTATGTTTTACTTATAAGCACCAAAAGAAGAAGCGGAAGTAGGGTTATCATCACAACCCCCTTAATTCCAACTTTACCCTCGTGTAATATAATTCAATATAATCCTGGCTCATTTTATATGACCGTAACATTTTGAGTTTTGACCTGAGCCCCGAATTGGTTTTATGGATATTTTAATCTTAAAAAAAAAAAAAAAGCTTAATTTGAATTTAATACCTTTCTATCTGAAAGATATAAAGGGCAGTATAAGATTCAGACTACACTATAAATTCTTTAATCAAACATGCCTTTTTTTTCAGCCTCGGGTAGCCTACTTTAATGCTGGCGAGGAGAAGGATAAATGTACATTTTTATCAGTTCTCAGTCCCTTGCTTAACACGATAGAAGTCGTTATTATACTACTCGAACATTGAAATCACTGTGCTCTCTCTCTCTCTCTCTCTCCCTCTCTCTCTCTCTCTCTCTCTCTCTCTCTCTCTCTCTCTCTCTCTCTCTCTCTCTCTCACACACATTAGTTGCAGGAATAGTTATTTAAAAGAACATTAACCTAAGGACCTCAATTCTCTTTTTTCGCTTAAAAAAAGCTTGAAATAATGTAGATGCTCTCTCGATCCCTGGGGTTTATTTTGACTCTTCATTGTGCTTGCTAAGAGATGGGCTACATCACTGTTATACCGTAGTTAACCAACACCAAAGTGTCAGTGAAGAGACGTTCTCATCTCAATGCTTCGAATGGAAAAAAAAATCGACTTCTGAGCTTTACCCCAAAGACCGCTAAATCAAGACACGAGAAAAGAATCTGACCAGTTTGATAATCACAGGGTATCTGGTACCATGGGTTACACTAATCCTGTTCTTGTCTAAGAAGGGTTGGGGTCTAAATCTTAACCTTTTATTTCTTTTATTTACTTCCTATCTATATAGTTCTCAATATTCTGGAATCATTTACAAAAAATGGCACTTGGTACTCATCCCTCATCCATCCACCTCTCCACCCAGGCACACATATGTGTCCTATACCAGTGTTTTCAGGAGCTCTACGCCTCAGAGCCAGTCACGTACTACCTATGTATGCCCAACGTCGTTAATCAGACAAAAAGGGCTGCTGGTAAACACAAGTGGTTCAAAGACAAATGTACGTGTGAAGAAAATGTGCAGCTTCCTATTGATGAGGCTAGAATTATCACCAATCACAGAAGAATGTTTTAACTTTTACTAAAGATATATTTCGGATTAAAATACCTCAGCAGATTCTAAATAAGTAATGACCAGTTTCTTTTTTCGTCGGTACGAGACGGTGATATGAACTATTAATGGAATCATAAAATGTAATACAAAAATTATAATAAATAATGATATTGATATACAGATATATTTAAGTGATTGTGAAACTGATAAATAAATAAGCCAAACAAGTAAAACTAGATTACAACTAATGGGAGAGTAGAAAAAGGAAAAAAAAAATTACAACTGTGAAGTATGATACTAATAAATTGAGTTTGTAATTTCAATCAAATATTTAGATTTCCTAAACAACGTAAACAGATCTTTAATTCATTTAATTTTAAATGAATAATTGGAAGTATTTTTCAAACACATAATATACTTCAATTCTCTGACGAATTATCATAATAGCATACATCATACCATAATTATCACTCAGAATCCGTCGTTATCTATCGAATGTAAATCCCTTCCTTTACTAGAAAATAGTGCATTTCTCAATAAAAACTCCAAACAAATGGAAAATAAAGGGAGCATGAATAAATCCGAATACACTTTAGGCAAATGTGACTCAATAAAACAAGGTGTAGACCTAATTTGAAGGACAACTCTTGATTGGAGGCGGTCACCGAATTCAATCTGCAACTTTTGCGATAATTAGGAATAAAATGCTAACAGAAATGAATTTAACCAGATCGGCAGAGGAACTTTAACCTCTGCCATGAATTGATTTGGGGTCCTGGCAAAGAGCGAGATCTATTTCAGTCTTTTTTTTTTTCATCAGTAACTGCATTTCCGTTCCTGTTACTCTGTCCAATCGGGCGTATTATAACACACACACACACACACACACACACACACACACACACACACACATATATATATATATATATATATATATATATATATATATATATATATATATATGTGTGTGTGTGTGTGTGTGTATATATATATATATATATATATATATATATATATATATATATATATATATATATATATATATATATATATATATATATATATATATATATATATCAATGATTATGACACTGATAAATAAATAAGCCAAATGAGTGAATTTAGATTACAACTAATAGGAGAGTTAAAAAAAAAAGATTAAATCTGTGAAGTATCGTACTAATAATTGAGTTTGAAATATCCATCAAATATTTAGATTTTTTAAACAACGTAAATTGAGCTTTATTCATTTAATATTAGTGACAAATTGGAAGTATTTTTCAAACACATAATTTCCTTAGATTCTTTGACGATTATTTTAATAGTATGCATCATATCTTACTACCACTCAGAATATATATATAATTCCGTCATTATCTATGTATCATAAATCCCGCCCTTTACTAAAAAATCTAAACTTCATTATAGGAGTTGCAAGATAAATCCTGTACAGCATTTCACAACAAAAAACTGCAAATAAATGGAAAAAAAACGGTGCATGGATAAATCCGAAAATACTTTAGGTGAAATGTAACTCAATAAAGCGAGCTTTAGACCTAATTTGAAGGACGGCTCTTAATTGGAGGCGGTCACCAAATTCAATCTGCAACTTTTGCAATAATTAGGAATAAAATGCTAACAGAAATGAATTTAACCAGATCGGCAGATGAACTTTAACCTCTGCCATGAATTGATTTGGGGTCCTGGCAAAGAGCGAGATCTATTTCAGTCTAAAACTCGATGTGGAATTCTTTTATAACGAATTTTAGGTTTCACTCTTGTCATCTGTAACTGCATTTCCGTTCTTGTTAGGCTGTCAAATCGGGCGTATTATAGCACAAACACACACACACACACACACACACACACACACACACACACACATATATATATATATATATATATATATATATATATATATATATATATATATATATATACAGTATATATAATCGTCATCATCATCATCATCAGCCGTTACTATTCCACTATAGAATAAAGTCCTCGGACATGATCCTCCAATTACATCTATATAATATAATGTTTCACCAGGTAAATCCTGAAATGAAGTTATCACATATGTACTGACTTCTTTTAAAACTTCTGGGGCCATGAATGGTAGCGACTTTGTCTCTCACTTGAAGAGAAAAGGCTTCGATTTCCGAATTAATTTCTATATGAGCACGATATTGTGTGGATTTTTATCCATATATATACAGTATATATATATATATATATATATATATATATATATATATATATATATATATATATATATATATATATATATATATATATATATCAAAGAGAGACAATTGGTTTTTCTGGCTCGGCGTCTTTATGGAACGTTTATATTTATAATCAAAGATATTCGAGCCAGGGTACAGAAATGAAAATGCAATAAACGGAATATGACGTAGTTATTGTCCGTACTTGTGTAAGTTTGTCTTTATGTGCATTTAATTGAGACCTCGTATTATTTATAATTCTATCTTTTGCTTCTTATTTTATAATGATTACCATCCAACAAAATATTTTGCAGATATTGAAGTGACCATCATAAGTATTGATACTATTTGTACGTATCTCTGAGGAATTCCCTAAAATACATGGTAAAACCGCTTTTAAAAGCTTGAATAAACAGTTTTCGGCTATGGATGGTGTAGGCCTAATCGTTGTAATTTGATGAAACCACTTTTTTTTCTTATCAAATACTGCTTTTTATCTAGATAATAGCACCCTTCATAAAATCTCGACAAGCCATTCATCATGATCTGCTCTCAATGGATGGCTGACGCATTCATCACCTCGTAACAATCTCTTCGATTTTCGATAATCTTAGATTTTAGTCTTTGTCTGACCACGATCATTTTTAATTCTTGTTTTAAGTGTTTTTTTTATCATTTTTATTTTAGGTATTAAATATTAATATTTTTATGTATGTATATGCATTTATAAATTTATATATGGATTCATATTGATTACTGTTCATCAAAATATTGAACGGTATTGGAATTCGTATGCATAGAACACCGATGCAAAAGCAAAAATTAAACTTAATCACAGGAGATTTCTAGATCGACTCGAAATTAAAGTTCATCTGCTGATTGCTTTGAGCTCATGTTTGTTCCATTTATGGTATCATTTTTGCAGAATACGCAGTTTGCATTTGGTAATCATCTGTAATTAAGGCACATACCTTAAGACTTCAATTATTTATCATTCATTTAGCTATTTACCGGCACTATGCTAGTTTACGAAAAAAGAAAGAAAAAAAAAAAAGACCTTTTCGTCTTCAGTCTAAGTTTGTAAGGTTGGGATTAATCTTTCTTGTGTTACCCTGTTTGTGTTTGGGACTGGAGGCAGTCAATTACAGAATGATAAGATCAACTCTGTTTCCCATAATCGAAACCAGAAAGGAACCAATAACGTATATTTTAATCAGTAGGAACAATGAATATTATATAAAAGAAAAAGAAAAAAATGACAAAAATAAACATTCAATATATGAACAAGTTAACCGCGTGGTTAACTCAGATACTCACTAGGTTTATCGATCTCAGGTGATATTTTTTTATTTTTTTATTTTTATTTTTAAATAACGCAAAACAATAACTCGAGGTACCATCCTAAAAATAGAATGACCTGGGAATTAACTAGAAAATATTGACTGTGATTGATCCTTCAACCGTTTTATTAATCAGTGGTTAGCAAACGGTTATGATCGTTACGAAATGTTTTTTTCAAAGATACATAATTGAATTGCAATAGAATATCACAATAGGCTCACTTATGAATTGCAAAGGTTGAATGATGATTATGATAATGGTATCTTGAATAAGTTTAGATCTGACACTTAAATAAGGTATAAAGCATGTGTATTTCTTACCCGCTCATGCATTTTAATGTGATTGCCCCAACCCCCCCCCCCCCTTCTCTCTCTCTCTCTCTTTCTCTCTCTTACTTATTCTAGAAGAATTGCATGTAATATCTCCTATACCCAACAACTAAAGAACAATTATCTGGCTAGCTATATATATATATATATATATATATATATATATATATATATATATATATATATATATATATATATATATCAAATAAGCCATATATATATTAATACATTAAAGTCTGGATTCTCTTAACGACCTGGGGATCAGAGCCCCAGGCGGAACCGCCCAAAGACTATGATATCGGACCAGCGGGGATTTGAACCCTCGGCCAGGATATCTGTATGCCAGTGACCATACTACTCGGCCACGAAGAAAGATAAAAGTCAAAGACAATTCTTCTATACTTATACCTGTCAAATTCAGGTTTTCTGTACTTAGAATTGAAATCAACCCATCTTCACCATCGTAGCTAATTGGTAGGTTTGGAACTTGGCATTCGATTAATGATAAATTTTTACACATTTAAACGTTTAAATGTGCAAAAAAATTTATCATATATATATATATATATATATATATATATACTCACATATATATATAAATATATATATTTATATATATATATATATATATATATATATATATATATTGAAAATGTGTTATCTGTGATTTTATGAAACCACTAAACATTACAATGAATACTTGTAATCACTGTAATCGGTAGTGATTATATGTAATCAGTAAAAATGACATTGATTTCATGTAATTAACTGAAAATGTTGATCAGCGATTTAATGAAATCAATGACTGATGGTAATTGTATTAATAATATAATCGCGTAGTATTTCGGTAGGTTAACATTGGGATGGGGTGATGTTTATGCTCAACCGCCGTGATATCAACTTGGCACTTCCTGTGCTGATGAACAGACTTATTCAAATTCATTTATTTAAGTGGGACTCCATGATAACGGAAGACTCTCCAAAAATTGGCCAGTGCATACTTTCAAAGGTTTTTTTTATAGTCCACAAATGCATTTAAATGTTGATTTATATAACAGACACATTGCCGTACAACAGGTCTTGAAATGAAGATTTGGTCAGTACAACTTCTACCTTTTTTTAAAGCCTGCCTGCTCATCCCTCAATTTTTTTTATTTATTTATTTTTTTTTTCTTTTTTATACCTCTCTCTAGTCACTATGCAATAACCGTACTATATATTTTCATGACAACTAACGTACGTTTTATGCCCCTGTAATTTACACCTGGTAAGATTTATTTTTGTGGGGGGAGGGGAGGTTGACATATTTACACACACTCATAGCTATCATTCATCAAGTTTTGCCTCCTTCACACAACAATTTACAAAATAATCTAGTATGTATTCTGGGAATCACTTAATTTTCAGCCAATATCATCTTGGCAGTTATTCCATCGTATCTAAACGCTTTCCATCTCTTGAGGTTTTAAAAATAGCCTCGAATTCAAACAATCTGAATTCATTCAAGGGCACATCTAGGTCTTCATCAGCTTCGGGTATATGAATCATATCATTCCCCTAATATGTCCTATTCATGACATCACTAAAATATTCCACTCATTGATGCCTTTCTTCGACTTATGCTGATATAGCGGATTCATCCCCCTTTCTAATGAGTATATGCTTCTTTTTCTTTGCCTCTGTACAGATTTAATAAATAGATATATGAAAGATTATAACACCATTGCCCCTCCCTGAATTCATTGCTTTGTCAGCCTCTTCTTCTTTACTGTCTAAATATTCTCTCCAATCATTACTGGCTTTCCTTTTAACTCATTATCAACATTAGAATACTTACCGTGAGCTTCTTTGTAATTTTCATTATTTGCAGAAATCTTGTTCCCTTTATATAGTATCCCAGGTATTATTTGGTATCTATGGCATTCTCCTTCTAAGTGCATATCCCAAAACTTCACTACCTACTGACTGCTATATGTTTCTAATATCACACCATTCTTCATTAATTGTATACTTTTCGTCTCTTAAACACTCTAACACTGCAAATCAATTACTTCATTCAATTACACATGTTTTTCTGTGCTCATCTTTTAGAAGCTTAGTTGTATCGAACGTAGGTATTTTATATACATTTTTGTTGGGTGCTTTCAGTTTTAATTCAAGCGTGGCAAAGATGAGATGGTCGTCACTACCAATATCTGCACAACAATATATTTTCACTTTTCTCAGAGTCCTCCTTCTCTGTTTATTAGAGGCTATGAGATTTATTTAATTTTTATAAATACCACATGGTGAAGTCCATTGTTGGTTTAACAAAAACTTTTAAGATGTACTCCATTTCCATTTGTATCTTCGCCGAGACCATCAACACACATCACATTTTCTGTACCGTGATTATTCCTTCAAGCTTCAGCATTCATGTCATCAATCCAAAATTTTCATATATCTCTCTCGGATCTCATCTATTGCAGAGTTTTTATCTCTCCTTTCTTCATGGGAATCATTTGTTGTTGCATAGCAACCTATGTTATTCATATTGCACTGCTTCTATTAAAACTTTGCAGATAACAATCAAGTATTTACATTTCGCCTCTCAATGGTTGTTTTTTTTTTTTTTTTTTTTTTTTTTTTTTTTTTTTTTTTTTTTTTTTTTTTTTTTTTTTTTTTGTTGGTGTCATTATCATTCTTACCCCTTCGCTCACAACTCCATCATTTCTAAGGTTTCCTTACCGATCCCCTTCATCAATGATAGCCAGTTCTTTCTGATGTGCATTGCATATATACGCAAGGCAAGTGACCCCTGCCTATCCATACTAATCTTAGTAAGATCATCCGCCAGTCATCAGGAGAGAAGCTGAAGAGACAGTTTGTCTGCCGCCTTGAACCTAATACGGCACCCTGCTTCCAGTAACTTCATCGAGATTTATGGGGATATTTCTTCCACACCCAACATTCTCTTTACTCCAGCAGGTTGCTCATCCGCATATGTAACCGCTGGAAAACATGGATGCTAGGAGATACCACCTAGCACGGTAAATATATATATATATATATATATATATATATATATATATATATATATATATATATATATATATATATATATATATATATATATATATATATATATATATATATATATATATATATATAATGTTATTATGACTGATCAGGAGTCATATATATATATATATAATGTTATTATGACTGATCAGTAGTCATATGTTCAATAGATATAGATAAAAATACCAAACAATTCACATTTGCCTTGAGAATGTAAGCGATTCTTTACGATTAATAATGATATTTTTTTATATATATTTTTCACCAGTAAAATAGTGACATAAGCAAACAGAAATTTTTACATAAGGCCGCTTTATTTTAAGATAAACTTTCAAATGCCGAAGTGCTGATAAGGAAAGAGGAATTGAATCGCTGAAAATTAAATATGGAGTATTGAGTATTAAAAGTATATGTTGCATGATGTAATGGAGTGCGGTTAACCGTGTCAAGACATGAATCCAAATATTTAAATACCTTAACTTTAGATATACATTGAATCTTCACAAGGCTTGATATAGAGGAATAATCCTTCATGGTATACTTAATCAAATGTGAAATGTCTAAACTGCTAAAATACTGCGATTGTATAAGGCAAGGTATTCTTGAAAAACTTGAAGGGCATCAAGTTAACATGTTGGAAGATATTGTTACTAGTTTGCCCTTTTATCACATTCTAATTGATTTTATATTGGTGATTACTTGGAGTTAGGTTTAAAGCGTGATATTTACTAATTTACCATGTAATCATATATTTACATCTGAATTTATGCTCCATCTCTCTCTCTCTCTCTCTCTCTCTCTCTCTCTCTCTCTCTCTCTCTCTCTCTCTCTCTCTCTCTCTCTCTCTCTCCAG
>NC_090750.1:43728295-43740795 GCF_036898095.1 Palaemon carinicauda | reverse complement strand
CGGGCTGCTCTAAGGGAATGCCAGGAAGTTACACAATTGCCTTGATTACTGATACCCTCCTACTATTTGTTTTGACATATGTCATTTTTAGATGTCGTGGATGACCTCTGTTTAAAATATGCACATATTTCCTCCTCAATAAGGTTTTCAACGGTTTTTGAAGATGGACAAAAATGCTTATAAATTTTACTGAATTGAACAAAACAGCAGTATGCTGAATCTTTTATTAATCTGAAAATGAAATATGATATATTATTTTTCTCAATCTTAAGAGGATGGTATATCTGAATGTCATTTTATATACGAAAACTTTGATTAACCCCGGAAATATTAGTAAGTAGTGATTTTTTTCCTTACCAATTAGTGTTGATTATGGTCAGTTAATGTACATATGCTATATAACAAAGAGGAAAAACAGATTTCGATAACAACCCAGACAGCAAGAGTACCGATAACATGTTTAACTGCGAGCGAATAAGATTTGCAATTACTTGCTTATGGTTACTAGAAACAAGGCTACACTGCTTAATTAAAGACAGAATTACACATGTGGGATGTGAGGGTCATTGTTTTATAGTTTGCGGTATGGCTATTGTCTTAGTTTCTATAGTAAATAACCAGCAAAGGCATGGAGGAAAAGGAGGATTATGTACTTACACACACTTACATACGAAAGTACACATGCACACATGTGAAGATATTTTTCTTGTTTTCTTTTTGCAAAAGACTGCCTTTACCGAATGTCGCATATGAGACGAGCTCCACTATACTTCCTAATGCTAAAAAGACCTTGAAATATGAATAAAGGAGGCTTGCGGGACATCAAGCTCATTAAGGTGTCATTAAAGAAAACCGCCCACCTGAAAGGCCATTGCGCAGCAGCTCACGTAGGAGGAAGAGATTGAAAAATAGAAATAAAATACTGCATTTTTATCATTTTAATGTTAACACAATAGTAGCTAATTTTTTTTCAAATTTATATTCTTAGAAAATTCAATCCCTGTCCTCAAATTATAAGATATCACTAATAAGAGAATTTGACTCCTAATCCTATACAAAATAAAATGTAATTTTCAATTATTTTTGTATTTTCATATGATATTGTTCTGAAACTAATCTATAAAGGGTTTGATCTATGTTTGGAAAATTAGAGTCTAAAATAACTGAAGAAGCTTTCAACTTTAAGATACTAAGTAGGAAACTGGAAATCATTTCATGTATTATCATATTGACAAACTATTTCTAACGGGTTTAGTATGATAAAGAATATATGAAATTATGTATATATTAATCTCTTTCTTAGTGGGGATGCCTAACCTTGGTGAAAGGGTTTATGGATTGCCTTGATTAGAAAAGCTATACTAGTCAGGGATACCCATTCTAGTTTGGTTTGCTGTGAGCAATCAGACGAAGATCTCCCAACATCAACAATCCGCACTGGTTAATGAAGTGATGAAAACTGGCCAAACCCCAGACATGACCTAACTTGCCTGAGGCCTTTATCCTGCAGTGGAATAGAAACAACTGCATTTTCTGTGTATATATATATATATATATATATATATATATATATATATATATATATATATATACATAAATGCATATATGTATACACACACACACACACATATATATATATATATATATATATATATATATATATATATATATATATATATATACTGTATATATGTATATTTATATATATATACACACATATATATATATGTATATAAATTATATATATGTGTATATATATATATATATATATATATATATATATATATATATATATATATATATATATATATATATATATATACAGTAAGTTATTGTTCACTTACAGTTTTAGGTGCTACAAAGATTAATTTTCCCTATCTGTATATCAATTATCACTTTAAGATTAACACAATGTTATTTTGAATATAAATCTTATTATCTTGAGCGTTTGGTAGCTACATAATATTTGTTTCGTATAGTTCTGTTAGTGATTCGTAATGATCATGGATTCGTAGAGGACATATTTTGCCTTTCAAGAAATTCCTTTTTTTCGATCATTTTCGATATATATATATATATATATATATATATATATATATATATATATATATATATATATATATATATATATATATTTCAATATACATATATATATATATATATATCTTTCAATATACATATATATATATATATATATATATATATATATATATATATATATATATATATATATATATATATATATATATATTTCAATATACATATATATACAGTATATATATATGAATATATATATATATATATATATATATATATATATATATATATATATATATATATATATTTATGTACATTATATATATATATATATATATATATATATATATATATATATATATATATATATATGATAATTTTTGGATGAGTAGTACAATAAAGTTTAGATGGATTTCATAATCTTTAGATAATTGACCCTGTATAATATTCTATTTTCGATTTTTCCTACATTTATAAACGAATAAAGGGTAGGCAATTTATATTGAAGTGTGGGACTTCATACCTTTAAAATTTTATCGTAATCTCAGCAAATCACCAGGAGAGATCAGGATGATTTTTAATCTACTCCTTAATCAATACTCTAATTTGCGTCTTAATTAATACTCTAATTTACGATTGATGAAATTATTTTGAAATTTTTTACCTTTATGAACACTGACTATTTCCTTTGCATTGCACTTGGAGGTATTGCATAATTTTGAAAGTTCACACCGGAAAATTTAGTTCATTAATCACAAAAAAAAGAAAAAAAAAGAAAAAAAAAACAACGCTATGATTTTTCATCAACATTGCTCTATTTTTATATCAACAACCCTTGGATTACCAATTATTTAAAAAGTTTAAATTTTTGTCGTACAGCGGCATTTTTCTTTATTTTGATAAATTCTGGTAACTGTTCTGGTAAGCTAGAAATAATATATTCGCTCTTGAAGAATTCTTTTTTGGGGGATATCTTTTATTTCGTTTCTTTGTCTATTATTCGTTGATTTCTAAGTAGAATTCGTCCATTCTCTCATAAATTGATCTAGTGTCGGTTCCACTGTATTCCTTTTTTAGGTAGAAAATTTAGTTATTTTTAATATCATATCAAGAAATATCTTACAAAAGAACTTGGTATTCAATCGAAAGTTATTTAGGTACAAATCATGAGTTTTCCTTCAATAAAAGATACTCTAAACCTGAAGTTTCATTCTCAGCTAATCAACGAGGTATTATAGACTATAAGTATGTCATAATGTCTACCAAAATGAAAGATAATTAAGCCAACAAACAGACTCTAATTGGGGATTCATGACACTAATTGATTCTTTCATACCGTTGAAAAATTCAATTGCAACGCTAAAGTATCAAATGTGTTTTCTAATATTATTATATTGCTTTTTATAGAATGCTTCGATAATAGAACCAAACTTACACAATGTTAAGAGACACCTTTCATATTCTAACGTATCATTATGGATTCACGTTACCATTTTAATAAATTTATAGATAACTTAAATTCTTTATGATAAAAAGAATAAAAAAAATCCTATTCCTATCTAAGAACTTTATGGATAACGGAATTCCTGTGAAAGCATTCATGTTTAATAGATGTTTTAATAGAGGTGATAAAACGGAAAAATACTAATTTTATATTTCCAAAACAAAGTTTTTTTTTTTTTTTTTTTTTTTTTTTTTTTTTCAATTACAAGTCGGAAACCGAAATGTACACTTCTCTCTCCGAGACGTTTCCTAGGGGCATTTTAGCTCTCTCATTATTCAAAACTGGAAAGTAGTTTGATATTTCTATTCATGTTCAATAAAATGTTATTTTCATTTAGAAATTTATATACAGAAGCGTTAAAAACTAGGATAAACTCGTGTTTAGCGAAACTAAAACTGCAAACAAATATATTGACTTATCTTGTTATTTATTTCAATTCTTTTAGAGGACAATGAAACGTTAGAATGAGATAAAATCTCAAATAATGTTTGAAACAATATCAGAATACTAATGAAAAATGAAAATGAAGTTGTCGGTAATATTTTCGAAGATTTAGATTCATTTTATTATTCATGATCACCGACCCCCTTTAGCCCAGCTTTCTTTACTCTCCTCCTGTTACACACAATGCCCAAATCTCGTCCTGAGAATGGTAATCTCCGCTGGACAAAAGAGACATCAAGGCATGAATATTCAGAGGGGATTTTTAAGGGATAGGACACCCCGGAAAATGAGCATAAATATAACTTCTATTTCGAGGATTTATTGGTATTTATATATTAATTATTGAAAGAGTAGGTTTTGATAACATTTTGAATGATTGCTTATATAATTCAATCTCTATTATATATTTTACTTCTTTCCTTACTAATTGCATACGTATTGCACATAGATATGCAATAAGTTTAGTTTCAAAATGATAAAAAAATAAAAAATCATAATACCATAAACAGATTCATATTTATATACTCTCTCTCTCTCTCTCTCTCTCTCTCTCTCTCTCTCTCTCTCTCTCTCTCTCTCTCTCTCTCTCTCTCTCTCTCTCTCTCTCTCTCTCATATACACACACAAACACACACATTATATACAGTATATATATATATATATATATATATATATATATATATATATATATATATATATATATATGTATGTATATATTATCATCATCATCCTTAAGAGCCGTAACTAGTCCAATGTAGGAAAAAAGGCCTAAGATATATTTCTTCACTCATAACTCTTTGTCTTTTTATGCCAGTCTACTCTGTCAAATTTTCTTAATTGATCAATCAATCGTTTTCCCCAGCTGCTTTCGCAATCAATAGGGACGCATTCGGTTGTTCTTAATGTCCATCTTTTATCTGCAAGTCTCATTATATGTCTTGGCCATGTCCATATCTTTTTCTTATATGTTGTTACAATATTCTGTAATTAAGTTTGTTTTCGTATTCATATTGCATTTTTTTCTACCACTTATTGATTTTCACGTCATTATTCTTTTCATTGTTCTTTGAGCTATGTCTAGCATATGTTCTCAGTCTTTAGCAAAGGTTCTAGTTTCTAATGCAAAGTTTAATACTGGTAGGACGGTGTGATTAAATAATTTACCTTTCATAAAAATGGCACTTAACATTTTATGATCCTATTTTGTTTAAGGATAATATTGTTATAGATCACTTAATTCTTATTTTTTTTTTTTTAACATTTAGTCAAAATAACATACAATCACTCAAGTTATGATCAAAGAATATAGCCGAAATTTAAGATAATCTTCAAGATCCAAATATTTTCAGTTTTGTTTTACGATTTGGCATGGTTTAGCTTTCAGAGACCAAAATGTGTTTTAATGTCACAGTAACAAGTTTCTCTGTATTTTACAATCCTTCCAGGGTCGCATCACATAGGGGGAGGGCATAATTTTGCTAATAAAAGTCAAGATGTTAGAATATGTCAAACGAGTAAAAATAAACACAGAGGGTCAGATCTGGGCAACACTTAATTTCATTGTGCATTACGAGCCTGGTGGAGTCTATACACCAGCAGACGATTCACCCTATTGTCATCAAGCAGATGAACGCGCAGTTAATGCTGGAAATATATTTGTTTTGGGAGACTCTAATGGCAGAGTTGGGGTGTCTGAACAATTAGATGTAGCTAGAAATGCTTACACTTATAGAGGTACAGTAGAGGTTTCGGTAAATGCACGAGGTAGTTAATTATTGGATATATGCAATAAAAATGACATGGTTATTATCAGCCACCTAGTACAGGAGAACAAAGAGTTTTGATGTATCCTGTCATTCAAATGTCTGAGCCAGGGGATACCTGAAATAGATTTGTGTATAGTAAAACAAGATATGGTCAAGATTTGTAGTAGGTTGGCCAGGGCACCAACCACCTTTTGAGAAACTACCGCTAGAGAGTTATTATTATTATTATTATTATTATTATTATTACTATCCAAGCTACAACCCTAGTTGGAAAAGCAAGATGCTATAAGCCCAGGGCTCCAACAGGGAAAAATAGCCCAGTGAGGAAAGGAAATAAGGAAATGAATAAATGAAGAGAACAAATTAACAATAAATCATTCTAAAATAAATAACAACGTCATAACAGACATGTCATATATAAACTATTAACAACATCAAAAACAAATATGTCATAAATAAACTATAAAAAGACTCATGTCCGCCTGGTCAACAAAAAAGCATTTGCTCCAACTTTGAACTTTTGAAGTTCTACTGATTCAACCACCCGATTAGGAAGATCATTCCACAACTTGGTCACAGCTGTAATAAAATTTCTAGAGTACTGCGTAGTATTGAGCCTCGTGATGGAGAAGGCCTGGCTATTAGAATTAACTGCCTGCCTAGTATTACGAACAGGATAGAATTGTCCAGGGAGATCTGAATGTAAAGGATGGTCAGAGTTGTGAGAAATCTTATGCAACATGCATAATGAACTAATTGAACGACGGTGCCAGAGATTAATATCTAGATCAGGAATAAGAAATTTAATAGACCGTAAGTTTCTGTCCAACAAATTAAGATGAGAATCAGCAGCTGAACACCAGACAGGAGAACAATACTCAAAACAAGGTAGAATGAAAGAATTAAAACACTTCTTCATAATAGATTGATCACCAAAAATCTTGAAAGACTTTCTCAATAAGCCTATTTTTTGTGCAATTGAAGAAGGCACAGACCTTATATGTTTCTCAAAAGTAAATTTACTGTCGAGAATAACACCTAAAATTGTGAAAGAGTCATACATATTTAAAGAAACATTATCAATACTGAGATCCGGATGTTGAGGAGCCACCGTCCTTGACCTACTTACAATCATACTTTGAGTTTTGTTAGGATTCAAGTTCATACCCCATAATTTGCACCATGCACTAATTCTAGCTAAATCTCTATTAAGGGATTCACCAACCCCAGATCTACATTCAGGGGATGGAATTGATGCAAAGAGAGTAGCATCATCTGCATATGCAAGAAGCTTGTTTTCTAGGCCAAACCACATGTCATGTGTATATAGTATGACAAGGAATGGGCCAAGAACACTACCCTGTGGAACACCGGATATCACATTCCTATAATCACTATGGTGCCCATCAACAACAACTCTTTGAGATCTATTACTTAAAAAATCAATAATAATGCTAAGAAATGACCCATCCACTCCCAACTGTTTCAGTTTGAAAACAAGGGCCTCATGATTAACACGGTCAAAGGCAGCACTAAAATCAAGGCCAATCATACGAACTTCCCGACCACAATCAAGGGATTTCTATACAGCATTGGAGATTGTAAGAAGGGCATCACATGCTCCAAGGCCTTTACGAAAACCATATTGCAAACTAGGGAGTAGATGACTACCTTCAGCAAACCTATTAAGACGTTTTGCCAGAAGACGTTCAAAAACTTTAGATAATATGGGAGTTATGGAAATTGGGCGGTAATCAGTCGGACTTGAGCTACCACAAACACATTTACATAGAGGAGTAACATTACCAATTCTCTTAACTAGTGCTAAAAGCTCCTCTTCTTGCTAACTTGCGCAAAATAAAAGATAACTTTGGAGCTAAGAAATCTGCAGTCTTTATAAAAAAACAAAGGAAAAATACCATTTTGGTCTACACCTCCATAAGCATCAAGGTCCACCAACAGAACTTTAATCTCACGAGATCGAAAAGATAAGCTAGTTAGTTTAGCCTCAGGAAAACAGGAATGAGGAAGTTCAAGTTTTTCATTACTCTGTTTACTGTCAAAAACATCAGCCAAAAGGGTTGCCTTTTCCTTTGGACAGTGAATGACTGAGCCATCTGGTTTAAGTAAAGGAGGAACTGTTGCATCTACACCAAAGAGTGCAGATTTAAGGGTAGACCACCATTTATGTTCCTGAGTTGTACCAGAAAGTGTTTCTTTTATGGTTAAATTGTACTCCTTTTCAGTTGAGGCATAAACTCTCTGAGCAAAAGCTCGAAGCTGAGTATAGTTGTCCCAGGTCAAATCTGATCTGTTACCCTTCCAAAGTTGATAGGCCTCCTGCTTCTCCAAAAAAGCACGTCTACAATCATCATTGAACCCCGGTTTGTCCTTCACTCGGTACCTTAGCACACGAGAAGGGATACGCCTATCAATTATGTTGACTAGATTCTCATTCAAAGGAACAACAAGATCTACACAATTATATAATTGTGACCAATTCAAGCACAAAAAATCATGTAGAATCCCATTCCAGTCTGCTTTGAATTTCATATAAATTTTACAAGAATATGATATATCAGGGACAGGTTGCTCAGTCTTTACTAATAATGAAATCAAGGCATGATCAGATGTCCCGACTGGAGAACCAACGTTACTAGTTATAACGCCAGGGGAGTCAGTGTCTACGAGGTCCAAGCATTACCAGACCTGTGAGTAGCTTCATTTATGATTTGCTCACAGCCTGATTCTGAGGCTTTGGATCCTTTGACTGGCCAGACAGTAATGTATTGGATCTCTCTCTCTCTCTCTCTGGTTACGACTCTTTTTTTTCTTTGCCTACACAAACACCGAATATTCTAGCCTATTCTATATAGATTCTGGTCTTTCCCCATACACCTGACAACACTGAAATTACCAAACACTTCTTCTCTCAATGGACTAATTACTGTACCGTAATTGTTCAATGGCTACTTTCCTCTTGGTAAGGGTAGAAGAGACTCTTTAGCTATGGCAAGCATATCTTCTAGGAGAAGGACATTCCAAAATCAAGCAATTGTTCTCTAGTCTTGGGTAGTGCCACAGCCTCTGTACTATGCTCTTCCGCAATCTTGGGTTAGAAATCTCTTACTTGAGGGTACACTCGGGCACATTATTATCTCTTTTTTTCTTTCTCTCTCTCTCACTCTCTCTCTCTCTCTCTCTCTCTCTCTCTCTCTCTCTCTCTCTCTCTCTCTCTCTCTCTCTCTTTTTTTTAAATGGTGTGTTGGGTAGGCTTAATAGAAGGGCCATGGATGCCTGTTGGTTTATCAATAGGTTGTCTTTTCCTTATCTGATTCCTTTTCTCCTCAAAACCATCCTTACTGTCCTCCCTTCAGTTGAGGTAGCTATCCTGGATGGTATTTAGCCTTGCATGGTGTATCGGTTCCTTCATGTTGACCATTTTTACCGACTTTTTCTTTCTATAGTGTATGGGTTTGATCAGTCACTTTATTTATATTTCTTTATTGCAATATTCATGGTCTCCATGCAAATATTCAAGACCTTAGAGTTGCGTCTAGAAAGTATGATATTCTTTTGCGCTCAGAAACTTTGGTTTCTAATATTAGGCTCTAATCTGAATTCCTGATAACTGGTTTTAAGAAGACAAAAATGTTGAAACGTGATGCCATCCCTAGGACCACGGGAGTGGCGGTGTATATTAGGACCGAGTACCCGGTTTCTCATAAGTCCTGCTATGAATGTGGATGTCATGAGATTCAGGTAACGAAAGTTTGTGACAGGCATAGCAACTATTTGCATTCGATCTACTGAAATCTAGACATGGATGATTCGATCTTCGATTGTCTTCTTACCATTATGGCTAAGATACAAGAAGATGATAGAAAGGTCTATTTAGTCTTTGTTGGTGATCTCTTTGCTCACCATAAGGAATGGTTAAGTTTCCTACCGATCACCATTACTTAAGAGCTTTAGACTTTCCCTCTGAATCAGGCTGTGAGCCAATCATAAGTGAAGCTACTCACAGGTCTGGTGACAGCTTGAACCTCCTCTGGCTCCATAACAAGTAAAGTAGGTTCTCTAATCGGGTCATCTGATTATGCCTTTAATTCATTAATAGTAAAGACTGAGCAGCCCCACCCTGATGTATCATATTCATGTAAAATTTACATGAAGACTCAAGGAGACTGGAATGGTATTTTTATCATCTTTTGGGCTTCAATTGGTCAAAATATTATAGCAGTGTTGATCCTGTTTTCCCCTTTGAATGAGAATATACTCAATATAATTGATAGGTGTATTCCTACTCATTTGCTAAGGTAACGAGTGAAAGACAAACCATGGTCTGATGATGATTGTAGACGTGCTTATTTGGAAAAGCAGGAGGCCTATCATCTTTGGAAGGGTGAAAGTTCATACTTGACTTAGAATAACTGTACTCAGCAGAGAGCTTTTGCTCAGAGAATTTATGCTTCAACTGAAATAGATTACAATATAACCATACAAGAAACCCTTTCTGGTACAACCCAGCAACCTAAGTAGTGGACTACCTTTAAGTCTGTACTCTTTGGTGTAGATGCAACAGTTCCTCCTTTACTTAAACCAGATAGCACAGTCGCTCACTGTCCAAAGGAAAATGTTACCCTTTGTAGCTAATGTGTTTGACGGTATACAGAATAATGAGAAACTTGAAAATCCTCATTCTTGTTTACCTGATGCTAAAGTAACTAGTTTAGCTTTTTGATCTCGTGAAATTAGAGCTCTGTTGATAGACCTCAATACTTATGGAGGTGTAGACCAACATGGTATTTTTCCTTTGTTTTTTTATAAAGACTGCAGATTTCTAAGCTCCAAGGTTATCTGCTATTTTGCTCAAGTTAGCAAGAAGAGGAGCTTTTAACACTTGTTGGAGATTTGGTAATATTACTCCACTATGTAATTGTGTTTGTGGTAGCTCAAGTGCAGCTGATTACCTCCCAATTTTCATAACACCCATGTTATACACAGTTTTTTAATGTCTTCTTGCAAAACGTCTTAATAGGTTTGCTGAAGGTAATCATCTGTCCTTCTTAAAATCTCCAATGCTCTACTGATAAATATCCATTGATTATGGTCAGGAAGTTTATATGATTGCCCTTGATTTTAGTGATGTCTTTGGCTATGTTAATCGTGAGTCCCTTGTTCTAAAACTCAAACAATTGAGAGTGGATGGTTTGCTTCTTACCATTATTATTGAATTTTTAAGTAATAGATCTCAAAGAGTTGTTATTGATGGGCACCATAATGAGTATAGGATTGTGATATCTGGTGTTCCGCAGAGTAGTGTTCTTGGCCCATTACTTTTCCTACTAAATACACATGACCTGTGGTTTGGCCTAGAAAACAAGGTTGTTGCGTTTGCAGATGATGCTACTCTTTTTGCATCAATTACATCTCCCTAAATGTAGATCTTGGGTTGCTGAATCCCTTAAAAGAGATCTAGGTATAACTATGGCATGGTGCAAATTATGGGGTATGAAGTTGAATCCTAACAAAACTCAAAGTATGATTGTAAGTAGGTCAAGGACAGCAGCTCCTTTAACATCCCGATCTCAGCACTGATAATGTTTCTTTAACTTTGTATGACTCTTTAAAAGTTTTAGGTGTCATTCTGGACAGCAAATTTACTTTTGAGAAACAAATTAGGTCTGTGTCTTTTCAATTTGCACAAAAATTGGCTTATCGAGTCTTTAAAGATTTTCGGTGATAAATCTATTATGAAAAAGTTTTTAATTCTTTCATTCTGCCTTGTTTAGAGTATTCTTCTCTTGTCTGGTCTTCAGATGATGATGATTCTCCTCTTAAATTGTTCGAAAAGAAGTTACAGTCTATTAAGTTTCTTACTCCTTTTCTAAATATTAATCTTTGACACCGGGGTTCAATTACTTCCTTATGCATTTTGCATGAGATTTTTTATAATTCTGACCATCCTTTACATTTAGATCTACTTGGACAGTTCCATTCTGTTTGTAATACTAGGCATGCAGTTAAATCTATTAGTTAGGCCTTATCTATCATGAAGCTCAATACCACAGTATTCTGTAAGTTTTATTCCAGCTATGACCAAGTTGTGGAATGATCTTCCTAATCAGGTAGGTAAACCAGTAGAACTTCAAAAATTCAAACTTGCAGCAAATGTTTTTATGTTGAACAGGCTGACATAAGTCTTTTTATAGTTTATATATGACATATTTGTTTTGTTGTTATTGTTTTTAAAATATATTATGGTTAATTTTTTCCCATATCGTTTATTTATTTCCTAATTTTCTTTCCCTATTTGGGTTATTTTTCCCTGTTGGGGCCCTTGGGCTTAAGCATCTTTCTTTTCCAACTAGGCGTATAGCTTGAATAGTAATAATGATAATAATAACAATAATAATCAAGCAGATTTTCACCATTAACATATGGCAAGACATAATGGGTACTAACAACGCTCCCATATGTGTCACCATCGAGGTACCATCTGTAGCTGTAAATAATGACGACATTCTACTACATTGATATGACATGCTTGGAACTACCCATTACTAGTCAAAAGAACCAAACATGTTATGTAAAAGTCAGCTAACGAGCAACTAGACTTACAAAGTTTTTCAACAATGCTCAGCGAGATACCACCACCAACAGTCTCCGGGAATGAACATCTACAAAATAATATTCAAGAAGGGTGCGCTATCATAATAAATGTTGAGTTAAGCTTACACCAGACC
>NC_090750.1:43710795-43720795 GCF_036898095.1 Palaemon carinicauda | reverse complement strand
CCTAAACTTAGACTAACATAGTCCAACAATTTGTCAGGACTACTAGATGAAAAGATAACATAGAACCGTTTCGGAATTAATCAATGACTGATACTGCGTGACCCAGTAGTAGAAAAAAACCCACAAAGAAATATGTTGTATTTGGTTTCTTATGGTCTTATATGTTATCACAGAGAACAATGATGTTCAAAGAACTTGATGAAAGAACTATTTCCATTTGATATTAGTTGACAATTATGACCAACTGCATTTGAGCATTATATGTCTTTCATAAAAGAAAAAAAAAGATGAAAGATTATCTTTTGTCGGTGATGTAAAAATAATAGTCCTTGATTCCCTCTTTATAACAAAAAGATTTGCATTATCGACTTTTCAAACAAAATTTTGTTGACCAGAATTATGATAAAAACTGTTGGAAAAGCTACATATTTTGTGTCTTTGATATCAGATCAGATATATCATGTAAAAGAGCCAGTTACCTTTCATATCATGCAGATGCTATTTCCGAGTCTTTGATGTAAGCTATTGCCAAACCAACTGTTCTTCTCTATACAGCGTACAAGTGTAAAATATAAATTCTTATTCCTGTTGATCAAGGCAAGGTGTGGGCAATGCCAAACATATCTGATCCATCCAATAATATACAATTAGTTCTATGAACAAGTGTGCCGTCCAGTGTCTTTTGAAACTTATTGTTGTCATCGGCAATGCCCACTTTCAATATTAAACTATCATCCCAATATTATTGGTTCTGTTTAGTATGTAATTTCATGTTTATTCTACTTTTAGGCAACTGCATTCGCTACTGTTACTACAGCGCAGTACACGAATATAGAATTTATTCGTAAGGAACCTAGCGTATAGTATTATTATTATTATTATTATTATTATTTTTATTATTATTATTATTATTATTATCGTTATTATTATTATTATTATTCTTTTTATTATTATTACTTGTTAAGCTACAACCTTAGTTGGGAAAGCAGGATGCTATAAGTCTAAGGGCCATAACAGGGAAAATAGCCCAGTGAGGAAAGGTAAGAAGAAAAAATAAAATATTTTAAGAACAGTAACACCATTAGAATTAATATTCCCTATGTGAACTATAAAAAAAAACTTTAACAAAACAAAAGGAAGAGAAATTAAATAGCATAGTGTTCCTGAGTGTACCCTCATGCAAGAGAACTCTAACCCAAGACAGTGGAAGAACATGATACAGAGGCTATCACACTACCCAAGACTAGAGAACATTGGTTTGATTTTGGAGTGTCTACCTAGAAGAGTTCCTAACAATAGCTAAAGAGTCTTTTCTATCCTTACCACGAGGAAAGTAGCCACTGAACAATTACAGTGCAGTAGTTAACCCCATGGGTGAAGAAGAATTGTTTGGAAATTTCAGTGTTGTCAGTTGTATGTGGACAGAGTTGAATCTGTAAAGAATATGCCAGACTCTTCGGTGTTTGTTTAGGCAGAGGGAAAGTGATCTGTAATCAGTCATAAGGATCCAATATTGTACTGTCTGACAAGTCAAAGGACCTCATAAATCTCTAGCGGTAGTGTCTCAACGGATGGCTGCTGTAGTTTTCAATTTGTAAAGGGAATATGCTGTTATGAATCTAATAACATGATTCCAGTTGTTAATGACATACCAGTTGATTATATTACAGAATAAATTACCTATGTTCTATGAGCATTTTGCCGTCACCATGTAAGAATGGAAATGAATAAGATTATAATAAAAATCCCAATTCAAGTAGACACAGACACACACATATCTATCTATCTATCTATCTATCCATCTATCTATCTATATATATATATACACATCTATATATATATACATATATATATATATATTATATACACACACACACACACACACATATATATATATATATATATATATAATTCTGATTATATTGATTGTGCGTTTATGATATTTAGATTTGCCAAGTAGAGACCATCCAAATTTCATGACGGTTCCTTCTCTCGTTTCCTTAATGAGATGAGTTCTCTTCTTCGAAAAGATTATGCGTCGGGTACGGAGAAAATCCAAGGTGAATATGAGGAGCGTAAGTATTTTTCTGTACTATCCTTTGAAGTGAATGATCACTGTGCGCCCACCTGTGCTGCTTATACATGAGAACAAAAAATTGTTATCTCAACTCAAGAAATTTCTATCCACTGAACTGATTAATTAATGTCCCAGAATCTATATATACCTAATAATGTACCATATAGTATATTATCTATCAAATTGATTTTGTTATTTTCAAATAGTTTTATGATAATAAGAATAAGATGCACATTGGAATTCCTTAAGGAATTCTTTATATGCATTCCTTCTTCAGAGTTTTTTTGGAGGAAGCATCAAGAAAAAGCACTTTATTGATAATGTAACCTATATTGGTCATGTATCTTACTTAATTCGTTTACGCTTGTAGTTTTATTCGAAAGCGAATTAGTTCAAACGTTTTGAAAGTTTTTATAATCTTTTCTAAATTCTTCTCGAATTCATTTAACGTATTAACTATTTACTCCATTCTCTGGACATCTTTTCCATTTACTTGATATTTTGTATGTACAGAAGTTTACCTCATTGAGAGAGTACTCCTAGTATGTGTTTGTGGAAATTTTTCAGTCGGGACAAAATATATTGCCAAAACTAATTAAAAAATCTATTGATTTTATCAACGAGTTGTTCGCAAGAATGGTATAGTAAATAACATAATAAATATACCCTGTACTTATAATATATAACAATCATTATAATGATAGAATTAGGGACGTATGAAATTATAAGCATTTTCTCAGCCTTTCTCACCATCAGCCTAACCCTTCAAGCTCTAACAAGCAAGCACTCCCTCGCGTTCCCCTCCGCCGTAACAACCAAATATATACGTTCTCTACGCCCAAAATTCTGGAATCTTTAAGAATTGGGGTTACACTGGGGGACCGGGGACAACAGAGTGTTTTTATTTGACTGTACATACAGTATATCATCATCATCGTCATTATAATCATCATCATCAGCCGTTTCTTGTCCACTGCAGAACAAAAGCCTTAGTCATGTCAACGCATTTGTGTTTGTTTATGCTATTTCTATCCTAATTCTCTCTCTCTCTCTCTCTCTCTCTCTCTCTCTCTCTCTCTCTCTCTCTCTCTCTCTCTCTCTCTCTCTCTCTCTCTCTTATAAATATATATATATATATATATATATATATATATATATATATATATATATATATATATATATATATACTGTTTATGTAAATATATATTTAATATACAGTATATATATATATATATATATATATATATATATATATATATATATATATATATATATACATATATATATATTAACGTAATCTTTACTTTTGTTTTCGTCGGCCTTGTTACTGCATTTCTGTTTTATGTAAAATTAGTATAGGATTTAGTTCATAAGGCTTTAGTTGTAAATTTGATTTTTTTTTTTTTGAAGTGCTGTTTTAACCTCCTCCCCGCTCGTTTAAAGATTTAAAAGTGTCTAGTTTAATGCTTGTTTCTTTTCTGTGTTTCTCGAGTCCTTGGTGAGAAGAGACACTTGGGCTTACATGCGAGGAACTCGATTGCTAAAGGACAAAGTTTGAGCTCGAGGTACCCGGACCTACTTCAGCAGCTGGCTTATGTGAGCTTTTCCAAAGATTGCAACACCAACTGCTGACAGCTTTTAGCAGGTGCATTTCTGCCACCTGGGGTGACTAGCATTTGCTGTGCGTTCTCTTCTGCTGTCCGCAGCGCCGATGTAGGAATCCCGGCTTTAAGGTGGACTCGGGAAAGACACCACCGTTAACGCATTCTCGCCATAGCCAGCTGCGGGAGCCTTGGGGTTCGTGGTGGCATGTAGGGAGGCAGTTGCCAGGTAGGAGAAATAAAAAAGTTAATTCCCAAAAGTAACGTAAATTTACATAGACTGACTTGAATAAAGAATATAATGAAATTAACAAAGAAAGTCTTACGTAATTTACATAAACTTACGTCTACACGAAAAGAACTCATCTTAAGAGCTGGCTAACCTCTCTTCAGTGCACAAGTAAAATATAAATAAAATCATTATTAAACTACGGTATTTACTACACTAGAGCAGGTTCGTAAGAATATATATATATATATATATATATATATATATATATATATATATATATATATATATATATGTGTGTGTGTGTATATATATATATATATACAGTATATATATATATATATATATATATATATATATATATTATATATGCATATATATATATGTATATATATATATATATATATATATATATATATATATATATATATATATATATATATATATGTGTGTGTGTGTGTGTGTGTGTGTGTGCGAGTGTTTTTTTGTGTTCATGCGTATTTATGTTTTATGGTATGTATGTTTTTTTTATCATACAAATGCTATTTTTGTGTATTTTTTATGGCCTTTATTCCCATTCACATTATTGTTCTAGTTTTTCAGATAAAGCCCTTTTACTCTTTTCAAGTTCATTTATATGGTCTAAATATATAACTTTAATTCTTATAATAATATAACTAGTATAAATAAACAGAATAATTATGGAAATATTAATGACCATGATAATAATAAAAGTAATGGTTATAATGATGACGATTATAATAATAATAGCATAAAGATATATGATGTAGAAGCTGAACCTCATTTCAGAATATGTAATATTCACTCTGCTCCCTCACCAAAATGTACATCTTTTTTTATTATGCCCTGATACTCGAGAAAATAAAAACAAGCGGGAAGCGAAAACTTCCCGGTCCTCCATTAACCTCATTAACGTATTTTTTTTTTTTTTTTAATTATATCAAAGTCCAGTGGGATTTCGGCTTTAGTTTATTGAACTCTCGAAGAGGCAGTTCACAGTAGGACAATTCTCTCTTGAAAGTTAGGATCGCTTCCTAATTTTTGTCTGAAAATCTTCTCGCAATACTTTTACTTAAATCTGTTGCTTTTCTTCATTCATTCAATCCATTTTACTATTTTTTTTTTAACTGGAATCATTTGAAAATCCTTATTGCTATGATTGTTATCGTCCAATTACGAAAATATATAATTAGTGAATTATGCATCAAGTATGTGTTTGTCATGTAAATATTCTTCCGATGAAATATGTTTTTTTTTTTTTTTATCATAATTGTTACTCTATTCACTAAACAATTTAGTTCATCTCATGTTAGAAGGTTATTGGACAATGTATTACAGTATATGTATTTTTAGAAAATATAAATTTATGTAAACAACCCCATACATCGATTATACCACACTCCTGCTAAAAAATCCGATAACAAAACCATTGAAGTATTTTCATCCTTATTCGACAAAGTTTCAAAGTCTAATTTCAGATCTTTAAGCAAACTGTTTGTCTTGATCTTGAAGTAATTTTTCAAAAGCGTCTTGAACCATCATAATATTTGCTTTAATGATGGACAAACGTAAATAAAATGCATGGTATTTTCCACATCACGAGATCTCATTTGTTATATTCATGATGCACCTGTCATTTGTATTCAGTATTTAATGTGTGTACCTGTAATGTATTTCAATGCTGTTCTTATCAATACGCCTATTGATAATATGATTCTAAATCATAGTCCAGTTGAAAAGTGGATACAGTAGCTTTATCTTGGGTTTATAACTTTTACAATTGATAATAATAATAATAATAATAATAATAATAATAATAATAATAATAATAATAATAATAATAATGAAAATGACGATGATAATAATAATAATAATAATAATAATAATAATAATAATAATAATAATAATAATAATAATAATGAAAATGACGATGATAATAATAATAATAATAATAATAATAATAATAATAATAATAATAATAATAATAATAATAATAATAATAATAATGATAATAAGTTTCTCTATTTGAGACATTTCAATATTTTTAAAGCGATAGACTTTTCTATGCATGTCAATCATCACGGATAAAACTAGTGTAATCTCTATATCAACTTTTGGGTCAGACTTTACAGAAAAAAATTAAACATTCCATAACCAAAATATCCATTTATATAATTTCTCAGAAATGTACGGAACATTATGGCTTTTGATTTGAACAAGATTTTAAATTCACCTACTCCCCTTTTAAGTAATCAACAATTTATTTTTATTTATTTATTTATTTATTTTTTCTCCATAACTCCGATTTCACATGCATTTTTACAAAAGTCTCTGACTTCTTTGTGTACATGCATTTGGTATTGGATAAACATGTGATATATACTAGGTTTTTGCTTAAATTTTACAATTTATTACAATAAACTTGAATTATTGCCAGTTTCTTATTTTGAAAAATACCAACCGTCTTGGTAATCTAATCTTCCAAAGAAGACCAGATCAAATCAACACTTTTCTGATAGTTATAAGTATGGTAAACTACCAATGCTTTACATTAATGCTGAAGAAACTGGTAGAAATTATTTGGCCATACTATTTTTCCCGATATCCTATAACTAAAATGGAAGTCTTGCCTTTATTCAAAATTTCATCGTTTTTTGTACACTTATACATTCTATAGGACCATCGTGACATGAAACAATAATAACAGAATCATTAGCATAACTAAAAACCGGCACATTCAGTTTATTTGGTAATTTTAAGGAATAGTCCAAAAGCTGTCTTTTTATCATTCTATGGATAATAAGCATCCCTGTCTCACATATTTTTTAATTAAAAAAAGAATGAGAGAGGATTCCGTTTTTGCTTATAACATTTTCAGCCTCCTTATATAACATTTGTATCAACTGGATAAAACTACTGTTAAAACCAAATTTCTCTAATACTGCATTTAAGATTTCATGAATTATTTAAATTTATCAAAGCTCCCTCTTTCTTATTTTAATTTGTATACAGCATAATATCCCTCATTAAGACCTTTAAATTGATTGTTGACCCATTTTCAAGACGGGTAATCTGTTTATAGGATATTAAATTTAATAAATTTTCAATCGTGTCAGTTATTATATTAGCTCCGACATTAAAATCTACATTTAGCATTGTTATCGGTGTCCACTTCGTAATATAATCTAAGTCTCCTTTCGGTGTGAGTGTAATTATTCATTTATTTAGTTTTACAAAGGTATGATCTTCAAACACAAATTTCATTAGGCTTACAAAATCTTGCGTGATATCTTTCAAAAATGTCTTATAAAATTCTAATGGGAGAGCATCTATTTAAGGAATTTCCCATTTTTCATGCTACGAAGGACTTCAAATACTTTAGACTTGTCAAGTCTGCTGTTGATATATCATTCTCATTTTTGTCTATAACATTAATGATAAATTGAGAAAAAGTTGTTGACTATGTTTATTAAATTTTGGTTTTTAAAGAGGTTTTCATAATAGTCTCTTATATATACTGTACATAATGATTGCATTGGGATTGAGAATTTTGCTTCATTATATCCTAATCTTATTCAGAAAAGTTTTAGTATTTTTTTCTCTCACTATCAGAAAGGGTGACAATTCTCCTTTTAATTTATCATCAATTTAAGCTCTTATCTTTATTCCTTCATATACTTCATATTAAATACTATTTATTCTCAATTAATGAATTCACTAGTGATAGTTGTTCTTTTGACAAGTCCCACCAACATTTAATATTTTCAAATTTGTCTTTTTTATTTCCAAACTCAGTCCAACCCGTCATGAAATTTTCTCTAACTAAATCGTTACTCAAAATATTACAATTCAATTTCCAATACTCTTTGCCTAATGACATTACATTTTCCAATTTTATTGTTAGTTTGGTTATGGAATGGTCAGATCTCTAACATAAAATATACCTAACCTTCAGCCATAGATATCCCTAATATATGTATTCTCTACATGGTAATTTAGGAGAAAACAAGCGTCATTCAATTTCGAATTATTATTAAGTCCTATAAGGGATTTGGATAAAAGGTAACATCATAATTTGAACAATCCCTCGTTACCTGATAAACGTCCACCTGGATTGTTGCACTTTTTATTGCACTGGTTCCAATTTCCTGAGATAGTCCACGTTCTTGGGTTTCTCCAATTATTTCCTCGTCAATTTCAGCCAAACACTTTCCATTATCATTTTTTTTATCCTTTCTCGAAAGGTTAATTAAGCAGTCAAAACTTTTTCTTCTGACATCGTCCTCTTCCAGAGCTGGCTCAGACCGAGTAATAG
The DNA here is from genome assembly GCF_036898095.1 of Palaemon carinicauda. Lineage (NCBI taxonomy): Eukaryota > Metazoa > Arthropoda > Malacostraca > Decapoda > Palaemonidae > Palaemon > Palaemon carinicauda. Next base: position 43,712,552 of record NC_090750.1, on the reverse strand, counting down.
TTTCTTTGTCTAAAAGGTCGCCATTGTCAGTTACCGTTGCTGTAGTGTCAATTCTTGTTCGCTTTTGTTTACAATGTATTGCTCTTGTGGTCAAGGACCATGTCAGGGAAATCTTCCTCGTTAAACCTAGGTCTCGTTCCTTCTATTCTGCAATTTTTCACCTCATGTCCAACTTCTTTGCACCTAAAACATGTTGTTGTTGTCCATTGTACAACTCAGTTAGTATATACCCCATTACTGTGATAGATGATGAAACGTTTTCTTTTAATCTCATTTTCCCTGTAACTACCTATGCCGAGTAACATTTTAGTGGGCCCTCAACATATCTGAAACGTCTTATTTTTTCGTCTTTTCCATATTTTGATTACTGAATTTAATAATTAATTTTCAGTTACAAATGAGGCATTTTTTTATAGATATATATGTAACAGAGGAACATGAATAAAAAAAAAATTACCTCTCCACATACATCAAAACTAATTTCTATGTCTTCGAATTGTTTCAAAATGTCAGGAAACACTCCCGGTGTCACTTTAACAGTAACTCCATTCCTATTCGTCTGAGTATTAGGATTAGGATTTGATTTCATACACGAAAATATCATCACTCACAATTTTCATATATGGGTAAGTACAAATCTTCAACCCAAAAGAATCATTCCTCCTAAGTACCGTGGAATGATACAGCATTCTGCCTAAATTAGTAGCAAAATCTCTCAAAAGATGGCACCACTGTCGTTCGAGAACGCCACAGTATCTTCCTTCCGGCAAGGGGTTACCTTAAACGCTAGCACCCCTCTATGAAACCTTGCGTTATATTTTGTCTCTGGAAGATAATTTGCTTACCGTCTATATATAGCACAAATCTCATTATGTCCATAAACCTCTCACCTCATTTCCTTTTACTGAAAAATTCAGGTTTCTTAAGGAGTAGCTCCATCACCAATTTGTTTACTTCGCTCTTCTTCTTCTTCCCCGCTCCCACTTGCATTTGTTTACCTGTTTGGTCATTCATCGGGAAGATGGAAACTCGACATGAATTTGATATTTCAGATATTAAGTGAAAAAAATATAATATCCATTTAAAGGATGATGAAATTATATATATATATATATATATATATATATATATATATATATATATATATATATATATATATATATATATATATATATATATATATATATATAGAGCCCATATATATGTGTGTATATATAATATATATACATACATATATATATATATATATATATATATATATATATATATATATGTGTGTGTGTGTGTGTGTGTGTGTGTGTGTGTGTATGTGTCTTTGTGTGTATATTTCATTTCCTGACTGATATTGGGATTGGGATTGAATCGTAGTCTCTAGTAGAAGTTGGGAGCTCCATGACAACGGCATTCAAGAATTTACCTAATAACAAGTTTTATCCACTTCCGATTCACCAGGTGATCCGAATGATTAGTTTTAATTTAAATTAACCCTAATGAATCAACACAATGTAATTTTCAAAAGAAATGCAACTTTGACACTCACATGGATAGATCCTTAGTGTCTTCTAATGATCGTTACTTTACCTTTCATTTGAAGAGACGAGGTTTCCATCCCAGTGGTCTGTAGAAATTTATTTCGATTGAATAACATTGTGTTGCTTTACGTCATTTATATATATATATATATATATATATATATATATATATATATATATATATATATATATATATATATAATATATATATATATATATATATAT
>NC_090750.1:43695795-43708295 GCF_036898095.1 Palaemon carinicauda | reverse complement strand
ATTAGCCATTGCTAAGGGATGTAGATTGTAAGTTAAAATTTTCACTACTGGATTCAGGAAGTGGGAATTACAATAGGTAGAACCCGTGTTTCAGTGATCACTTTTCATTGGAAGCCAATATAGAGTAAGATTATTTGATGAACTTTGCGTAATTTTTATTATTAGCAAATATTTTATGAAGATGGTGTGGGAAACGAGATAATATCCAGATAATCTTAAACACTATAGTAATAGAATTATTTGAAAATGTATAGTATAAGCATCACTAAGGTCTTGACCATCCTTTTATATTTCAAACTGATTCCAATGACGCTTGATTTACAATTCTAAAGTTTTAATTGATTGTAAACTGTCCAATATGTGTCAGAGATACGTAATATGACCGGAGCCTTTATTTTGTCAATATTTTAACATTTCATATTTTATTCAAATGCATATGCCATTGTAAACCTAGAGACATGAAAATTGGCTCCACCCAAATCCCTAAGAGATAATATATGTCCACATAACATATTGGGAAATGACAATGTATTTATACCCATTCCCGCATATACATATTTTGCTCTGTGTAACAGCGGTATCCTAGCTACCATATCCTCCGATATTGGACTCATTGTCGACCAGCCCATGGTTCACGTCTCGATGTTTGTCATAAAGAACAATAACTGTTTGTACATTTGTTCAAGCTTGAAGACGTTACTTGGTGTCTTACGGGCTAGGGATGGCTGTAATAGACGATCATAGACTTACAAAAGAAACTTACTATGACGCTCATCTACCTCAAAATGTTTCCTTAAAAAAAAAGAAAAAAAAAAAAACATGTAGCTTAATCATTCTCTCATTTGCTATTGTACTTAGTACCGACAACAAAAACTGCTAAATAACTGTATCAAACATTTGTTACAGATCAACCTTTATTATTATTATAATTATCATCAGTTGTTGTTTGCGGATGATACTGTACTGGTTGCAGACGCGGAAGAGAAGCTTGGCCGATTAGTGACAGAATTTGGAAGGGTGTGTGAGAGGAGGAAGTTGAGAGTTAATGTGGGTAATAGGAAGGTTATGAGATGTACGAGAAGGGAAGGTGGTGTGAGGTTGAATGTCATGTTGATTGGAGAGCTACTTGAGGAGGTGGATCAGTTTAAGAACTGAAGGTCTGTTGTTGCAGCAAATGGTGGAGTGGAAGCAGATGTACGTCAGAGAGTGAATAAAGGATGCAAAGTGTTGGGGGCAGTTAAGGAAGTAGTAAAAAATAGAGGGTTGGGCATGAATGTAAGAGAGTTCTGTATGAGAAAGTGATTGTACCAACTGTGATGTATAGATTGGAGTTGTGGGGAATGAATGTGACGGAGAGACAGAAATTGAATGTGTTTGAGATGTAGTGTCTAAGGAGTATGGCTGGTGTATCTCGAGTAGATAGGGTTAGGAACGAAGTAGTGAGGGTGAGAATGGGTGTGAGAAATGAGTTAGCAGCTAGAGTGGATATGAATGTGTTGAGGTGGTTTGGCCATGTTGAGAGAATGGAAAATGAGTGACTGGTAAAGAAGGTGATGAATGCAAGAGTTGATGGGAAAAGTATAAGAGGAAGGCCAAGGTTTGGGTGGGAGGATGGAGTGAAGAAAGCTCTGGGTGATAGGAGGATAGATGTGAGAGAGGCAAGAGAGTATGCTAGGAATAGGAATGAATGGCGAGCGATTGTGACGCAGTTCCGGTAGGCCCTGCTGCTTCCTCCGGTGCCTTGGATGACCGTGGAGATAGCAGCAGTAGGGGATTCATCATTATGAAGCTTCACTTGGGGTGGATAACGGGTGAGGTTGGGCTGTGGCACCCTAATAGTACCAGCCGAACTCGGTTGAGTCCCTTGTCAGGCTGGGAGGAACGTAGACAGGAGAGGTCCCCTTTTTTGTTCCATTTGTTTGATGTCGGCTAACCCCCAAAATTGGGGGGACGTGCCTTGGTATATGTATGTATGTATGTACGTAATGTTATTATCATTATTATTATTATTATTATTATTATTATTATTATTATTATTATTATTATTATCATAGATATAATATGAAGCTAAGGAAAAACATCAATTGTAATAAGCAATGTCGATATTTTTTTTTATCGCTTAATATAAAGGTAGAATGGTGCATGAAAAATACTGGTTTGCCTCATTTGATTGCTAATATTCCAATCTTAGAAATAATCGTACAGAATTAAACTATTCAGTAAAGCATATAATTAAAAAGAAGGAAATCTTTGACTGATATCATTTAAAATGTATATCTTCATAGTGAGAGACGTTATATTTTGACAAAGATAAGGTTCACTACCGCAGAAATGAGTGTAAATTCGATGTTTTAACATTCAAACAATGCTATAACTGAACTCCTCCATTTGCTTTAACACCCCCCCCCCCCGCAAATCACAAGGTAATCAGATCTATTACTTAGAACTGATTTTTTAGCTCTATTTTCAAGAAAGAAAAATAATAATTTTGGCCCTCTTTCGGCGACGAGAAGAAACGCTTGTCGAGTATACGATTATCCACGTAAGACACTGTTGTACTTTATTTGAATGAGGAATATTACATATTTGCGTTTAAATAAGTTTAAGATTTTCTATATACATTGAAATATATTATTCGGGTTTTAAACATATAGTCCCATTTTGGTGATTGATATCTCCAACGCTAATTTATTATCTCTGAGATGCTAAGGTAGACTATTTTCATTTCGATACACCTAATATATACAAATATAACACTCCTTTAAGCTTTCAAAGACTTTATGGTTTCAATAAGCTCCTAAAATTCTTTCAGCGTGAAGCTATTTTACTGAAGGGATCCTGACAGTTATTTTCTTCACAACATTTTCATGGCATTCATCAGAGTAAAGAAAAAATAGCAATGTTTAATCTAGCGGCCAGCATTTGTTTTGGTTTTTGAGGTACAGAAACTTCATCCAGCATAACGTTTGGTATTTTTACAAACATGAAAAATGAATATATATATATATATATATATATATATATATATATATATATATATATATATATATATATATATATATATATATATATATATATATATATATATATATATATATATATATATATATATATATATATATACACACACACACACACACACACATATATATATATATATATATATATATATATTAATTATAGAAGGTGATAGCAAACCATATATTTGTAATAACTTCTTTCTGCTTTATTTTTGTCGGTAGTCCTACTTCTTACTTCAACCAGTCAATCAGTTGTTGTTCTTCCCCAATAAGCGTTCAGGTTTTAATTAAGAATATAAATTTTGTTATAGAAGTGCATGTAATTAGACATTAGTTTTAAAGGAATACATATGTTTTTTTCACGTAAAACATATATACTTGTGTACATTATTTGCGGTTCTGGTAAAGACAGATAGATTAGTTTCCTTTTAACAAAATTTGACCCATCAAAAGGTTCTCAGTAATGGCTTTTACTTTCGGTGGCAACAATCTCCTTTTATATGGCTTTCCAAAGATATTAAAGTAATTTATATTACAGGTTAATGTAATATTACACGACATTTCTTGTGCAGCGTTTTAATAACTTTGGTAATGCCCCTGTTGATATCATTAGCATGGATAATTTAACTTTTCACCACTTTATTGGATAAAAAATTACTTACCCCCAATCTTTCCAGAATGGACGAATTCATCTAAACAATGGTCAGGGTGAAAAGAAACTGAATAATCTAATTTAGTTTTGAAAACAAAAATACAAGAGGAATACCACCATGGTCTTGATTTTTTTATTGGCTATGAGTTGTCTGAAATTTTGCTTGAAAAACGAAACACTATTCTCATTAGAGTCATCCATATTTTATAGACCTTTTTAGAATGGTTTTAGTTATGAGACGATCACTAAAACCATCTGAAACGCTAGTAGCAAATGGAACTCGAATTTTTTTTTTCTTTTTCGATAAAATTTCATTGGAAATGAACTTTCATTTGAATTTCAATCACATAAATTTGTTCAGGAAACCATTTGGATTTGTTTTCTTTTTAATTTTGTTTAAAGCTTCACCCTTTTACCCCTTCCCCTATAAAACGATTATAAAACCATCTACCTCTGATAGTTAAGAAAAAGTTCGCTCAGATGAGCATCGTGGATAAAATTGGAGATATGTCTCTCTCACTTTAGATTTCTTTAATTCTAATTCTATTGTCCTCTTTTTTTCGAGTGGTAGAATATTCATTGCTTTCATTCAGTTGATGATATAATGATAGACATTGATTAAAAACTAGACCTGTGATTGCCTTAGAGGGTATATAAGAAAATGGATACTTTACGCGAAGACTTTTTTTTTTCATTAGCGTTACCTTAATACCAGGGAAATTGTGATGAAATAGTAAATCACGATGTCCCAAGAGACAGGTACCGCATCCGAAGTTCTTTTTCATTTTTTATGTGTCGGCCTCATTAAGAAGTGCACACAGAATATTAAGGTTGTAAGCTCAGGCTCAAATTTATAATGCTTTGCATGAAGTCTTGAAATTTCATAATAAATTAATTCGTTTCGGTTACTTGCAATTCATTCGTCTATCCACTCGTCATAACTTATATTCAAACCATTTTAGTGTTTAGTATGATGACACTTTATTCATATGATTGAAATCGTCTTCTGGAAACCTATATATTTCTCAAAGGTGCAGCAGATTATTGCCCTAAGGTAAAATCATATTTGATCCAGACTTCAATTATCCTCCGATTCAGTAGGCACCTAGTTAATTAATGCTCTCCTCCAGATTAAAGGCGTGTATGAAGGGGGTCGGTCTCTTTGGGCTGATCTTAAAGGGAAAAATAAAGCTGATAATCAGTATATCCCATCAGCTTTAATTTTAAATTAGGATTCTAAATTATTCAAATCAGTGATGCAATTCAATGAAAATCAAGAAATGGCACTGAATATTATTGCCCTAAAAATTGTTGCTCTTTATATCGTTTTTATTTGAATTTTTAAGACTAGCTTTGAGAAGGAAATGTCTAAGATATTGTAAATTACCGGCCATAACTTGTATAATAAAAAATATTAGATAAACAATAAACAATTTTTAGCTGATGTTATACAACAAATGACCGTCACCTCTTATTTTCTAGTATATTTTAATGGACCTATTATGACTGAAAAAAAAAAATATGTAATTTGCTCCTCTCTGGTTTTGATAAAATCTAAATTTATTTTTAAATAGGACTATGTTATTTCACATAAGGTAATTGTGGTTTATGTGAAGCAACGGTTGAGATATCTTTATATGTTTTATGAAATTATTAGAGTAAAAGTGCAACAACCATGTAGCTTAAAATGTAGAAGAATGTTACATTTTCATTGTTTTCCCAAAAAATACTATTTTTTTTTTTATTGTAATAGAAGATTGAAAAGGTTAACTGTCAAAAATCATTTGTTGTTTATCTTGACATTATCATTTTCATTCTACACAGTGACGATCATCCGTAAATTATCCGTAACCAGAAAGGGATACAATATAGTACTATATGGTTAAAGGACCCAGTAACTCTCTATATGTAGTATCACAACGAGGGGGTGGTGTCTTGGCAAACCTAATATCTATGGATAGAATAAAGGTTTTTATGTAATATGCTGAGTTAAGGAGCCCCAGTTTTCCATGATTTGTTTTTTACATAATTCAATGTTTATTTTCATTGTTTTCCTCGTAGTCGTATATTTTAATTTGATACCTCAGGTAACCTTAATTATCTCTGAATCATTAAAGTTTTAAAGCTTTAAAGGCCACTCATGATTGGTAGAGGGAAGGGACAGTTACATTGCACTATCAAGCAGGACAATGTCCTAGAGACTGACCATATGAACAGCGCCCATGCCCCCCTCTCCACCCAAGCTAGTACATTACCAAGGAAGGACAAACAATGATCCTGATGACTGAGCAGATAAACCTATAGTCTCCCCCATTCCCCCAATTATTAGCTCACATGGATGGTAAGGTTACAGCGATTAAAGGAACTAATAAGTTTTAGCGGGACTTGAACCTCGGTCTGCCGATCACTAGTTAGGAAAATTCTTTTGGGGAAAAAAAAGAAAGAATAATTGGTAACTTGTTTTTTTTTTTTTTTTTTTTTTTTTTTTTTTTTTTTTTTTTTTTTTTTTTTTTTTTTTTTTTTTGTCTAATATTGCATATAACGTCAGTAACAGAACACCCTTGATAAATATTTCCTTATATCATTTTAATTTATGTAATTTCTTACTAATTTGATTATTTATTTTTCTTACTTTGATAATATGGTATATTCCAAATGATTGATATACATTTTTTTCTCCGATTTTCCATCTTTGAAGAGAAAGAATTGTATTCAAAATGATATTTCAAGTATAATACTCACATGAATGGAAATACAGACCTCTACTTAAAGTCATATGAGAGTCATATGAAAAGACTTTTACATTTTCAACATCATTTCCATTAGGCAAAGAGGAATATTCTTTACCACAAGCGGTTCAGTTGTGCATTCAATAAAGTTTTTAAAGAAGATTTATAAAACAGTTTCCTTCATTCCAATCTTATTTTTTTGTTCTTTTATTTTTCTCCTTCAGTGTAATTGTAGGAAATATTCACAAACCGAACTAGAATTATTGATAGAAACCGAAACAATTTAAAAATCATACCACTTTAAAGATACTTTCTACCTAAGCTAATAAATAGTTAGAATATTGAATTCCAGGCGAACTTCTCAAAACGCGTAGCTTCTTACTCTTTCTTTTTTTACTTGCCTTGTAGGAATTGCATTAAAACCCTGATTCGTGACTTACCCTGAAATTGTCTACTCATTATGAGGGATGACCTTAATTCACAAAACCAGATAATCAGAGGTATTGAGAAGGTATAATACAAAGTAAATGCTACTAAGGTAACCATTGTCTTCAACATAATAATAATAATGATAATAATAATAATAATAATAATAATAATAATAATAATAATAATAATAATAATAATAATAATAATAATACGTAAATCATATAAAGAAAATTCGAATCAGAGGTAAAATTAAAGATTAGTATAAGCTTACCTAGTGCACCGCTATATCTTTGTGTCTGGGTTTAATACAGGGAAAAATATTTATTTACGGTATATTTACGCTTGGTAATATCCCAAATTATTCGAAAAGAAGAAAAAATCAATAGATCGAAGCCAAAACTAGCAATCTGATACTTTTAACTATCTTAGATATGTATCCTTCAATTTCGTAGAGTAATGGTTAGTTACTGATAAGCCAGCAGATATAAAATATGGCTTTTTTATTTGGGTTCAATTAATAATTAATAGCTTAACATTCACTATCAAACACCTAAGGTATAGTTTAATGGTTTATGATAAATTTTATATCAGGAATGGAGTAAAAATTATTCGATAGCTTCCTCGCATTTTTTTAAAGATTAATTGACACAATAGTTCGTATAGTTTCTCAGCAAAATATAAAAATAGGTGGAATTCTCTTTCCATGGTTATAAATTTTTCAGAGTTGTTATTTTGTGTCTCTAAGAAGAAAGAAACGTCTCCCAAGGGGCCGAGAATTAAGTGAGATTTAAAAGAAGAGAAATGGATCTTGCCAAGAAACAAACGCGCCTTTTGCGACAACAGGTATACAGAGAATTATGTTCTGAAATTTTCAGGTTATTTTTTGTATAAAAAGGCTTCGTTGAATGTAGTTTACGAACCTTTTTGCGCATTTGTGTATAAGGCACATATAAAGTATATACATGCGTGCTAAAATATGCTTTATATCAAATGTAGGAAAAGTATTTCAGTGTACTGTACATGTATTTAAAATCATACTCTACAAAGGAAGAGCTTTCAAAAGTTATTGTTCATAAATGTAAAAATATTCTGTGGCTGAAAAAGCAGTTCAAAGCGAAATGGATTTAAATTTAAATGGAACAAGATGAAATAACATTAGTGGAAGAGTTAACGGGCAATAAGAATCCTAGAGAATGGGATTTGTTGATGGTGAGAGATTTTATTTTGAGCCGTGAACGCTTGTCTTCATTGACAACAACTTATAGAATGAGATAGAATTACACAACATTGTTCATATAATTATTGTAAAGGGTGGAAGTATAAGGTAAAATAAAGGATTATCTTAACAAATTATGCTAATATCAATGAAATTGGACAAGCAGACAAATAACACATTTTATATACAGTACAAGAGAATTTTAACTTTATTTTTCTTCTCTTTTTTTTAATATGTCATGGCTTTTTTAGGTATTGTTTTATATGATACATAATAATTGCAACATAAATATCAACCCTTACTTAATGTAGTGTGAGGGGGTCTTCTTTGTGGGTTATTTAGTACTCGTCGACATTTTTGGTTTCTTTATTGTCGCGTGTCAAATTTTGTTTGCGGTCCACCGTAAAGACCGTCCACCTCTCTCCCCTAAATGGGCCCCCGGGTATGTTCCTTATATTATAATTCCATCTTAAAGTCGTCGATGTCAATTCTCTCAAAACACGTCTGCTCTCAATGGTTACCCTGCGATCAAGAACAACCTGTCGCTTTCCCAAGCGCTTGAGCAGGGGTATGGCGGGAGATGGCTGAATGGTTCTTTTGTTTTCTTTGTTACTAACATATAAAAGGTGTCCCCAAAATTATTGTTTCTGACTAAAACTTCCTCATTTTAATTTTCTTATTATTTTATAACGTGTATGCCTCTATTAGTGACCGAAATTTAATTACAAATTTTGGATTTACCACGAATAGTCATTCAAAGTTGCGCGGGGAAAAGGTGAAATTTCCCTGAGTGAGATTTTCCCTGCATGAGACATCCCTGCGTTTACACTTAATCATATATAGATATTGAATTCCCATGTTAGTTATTCATTAGTTTGTTCGTATTCTCTACCTTCGCCAGCAGGTTATATTTTGATAGGTGTGTATCTATTTATTAATGTTTGTGATTCGTATATCTTAAAAAACTATTTGTCCAAATCTCATGAAGTTTGGTGGGTTGATTGGCCTTAATCCAAGTAAACATTTATCAGATTTTTGAGTGATTGGGTCAAAGATCAAGGTAAAGAAAAGGTAAAAAATTTCTTTTTCTTATATTATTGTATTTATTTTTCGATTTGCCTGAAATTTGTGCCAAAATGTGCATAATTTAATTGCCTATTTTTTGGTTTGAAAGTAATCGAGTTCAAAGGATAAGATCAAGGTGGAATTTTTTTTTTTTTTTGCTATATTCTGGTCAAATTTACACAATTTGCATGCAAGTAGTGAAAAGATTTTCATAAATTAATTACCCTGTGATATAAAACATACTTATTATTATTATTATTATTATTATTATTATTATTATTATTATTATTATTATTATTTTATTGCTTGCCAAGCTACACCACTAGTTGGAAAATCAGGATGCTATAAGCCCAATGGCTCCAACAGGGAAAATAACTTAGCGAAGAAAGACAATAAGGAAATATACAACATGAAATAAATCTATTTTATGTAAACTATAAAAAATTTCAAAATAACAACAGTAAGAGAAATAAGATTGAATAGTTTGCTCGCGTTTACCCTCAAGCTAGGGAATTCTACTCCAAGACAGTGGAAGACCATGGCACTACCTAAGACCAGAGAACATTGTTTTGATTTTGGAGTGTCCCTCTCCCAGAAGAGCCGCTTGCTACAGCTAGAGTCTCTTTTATCCTCAACAAGAGGAAATTAGCCACTGAACAGTTACACTTTCTGTTGTTAACCACCTGAGCGAAGAAGAATTGTTTCAAATTGGGTCAAAGGTCACGGTTAAGGTCATGAAAAAGTCTAAACCGTCTTTATGTTAAATTAAATTAGTGTCAAATTCAATCGCCTATATTATGATATCCAACATGATCAAGATCAATGTCAGGAAAAGGTGAGGAACATCTTTTTGTTATATCATTGCCAAATGTTACCCAATTTGCATCCAACTAGTTCAAAAATGATCAAAATACTATTGCTTATTTTGTGGTATACAACATGTTGGAGTGACGTCATTACTCTTTTTAGCAGCTGGGGTTCAAATGACAACAGGGTTATTGATGTTACAAGAAGTGAAGGTTTCGTACCGTTATGTAGGCATTGTTATCCAATTAATTTGGGAATCATTGGATCAAAGGTCTAGATCAAGGCGACAAAAATGTCAAAAAACGTCATTTTGCTATAATTTAGTCATTTTTTATCTGATTTTCATGAAGGTAGTGCCAAAACGGGCATAATTCCATTGCATATATTATAATATAAAACATGATCATGGCCAAGTTCATGAAAAGGGAAAAAACGTATTTTTTACTATATCATGCACAATGTTTTTCCTATTTTCATAAAATTAGTTGCAAAATGTGAAAAATTCAAGTGTCTATCTTGTGATATAAAACATAATATAGTAACATCATTACCTTTGTTAGCGGTTGGGGTTCAAATGGCAGCGAGGTAAAAGTACATGCAAAATGGCAAGTTTCGTTATTATACAGCCAATGTTTTTCGATATGTATGCACGAAAATGAGAATTTGAATAGAGTTTGGGAGTGATTGTGTCAGATCTCTAGGTCACGGTCTCAAAAGGGTAAAAATGCCTTTTTGCTGTGTTTTGATACATTTTTTTATGCGATTTGCATGAAACTAAATCTAAAATGTGAATAATTCCCTTGCCTATCTTATGATTGATAAGCTGATCATGGTCAAGATAACGAAAAGGTCATGAACGTCTTTTTGCTTTGTTGTTGTTTTACTTCCGAATTGCTAAAATGCGCATAATTCAATTTCTCTTTTTTGTGAAATAAAACATGATATAGGATTTTCCTATTTCATCCTTTTGATTTCCATTACTGTAACTGATTTAACAATATACATTTGATTATCTCCACTTGTTTGTTCTTTGACTATGGGTAATGATTTCTGCATACCTATTATGACGTTCTCTAATTGTATGCAACTGTACAATTTCTTTTTCCATTCGTCACTACTTTTATCTGCGTAAACTTCCAGTGTCAGCTGTTTTTCTTGATGCATACATTTTGGAAATCGTTTCAGCCGATTTAAAGACTGCGTCTTTGAATTTTCCATATTCAGAAAGGGCTCCCATTATGGTGTCTTTAGTCCTAATCAATATGAGATTTTATGCTTAAATAATTAAATTTCTTTCTCGAACAAGAATCACTTCTTTGTATCATCATCAGTAACTGTGGGCACAATGCTTCATTGTTTTCCCATTTACTGATCTACCTACTAACAACAAACAATTTTCTCGAGACTTTTTCATTTTTTTTTTATTTATTTCAACAATCAATATAGGTACTGAATACATTTAAATCAAATTCTACTATTCCTCACTCTTCGAACTTCATTAAACTCTAGTATACTATTTTTTACATCTATTTCTGAATGACCTCGTTACAAAGTATATAGCCAAGGGGAGACTTAGAATCCTATCGTCAATTTATCTTTCCCACTAAACTTTACCCATGAAACACTTACGTTTTCACTTAACCTATCTTTACTCTAGTATAGTCACATACCCATTCAAACACACAAGCAAACACACACACACACACACACACACACACACACACACACACAAACACATCAAGAATTTAGAATTCATAACTAGTTTTTCAATACTACCTTTTCACTTTAGTTCTGCAGTTATATAAAGTTCTTTCTATGATAGTTACGTGTATGTAATATTCTATTAAAAATAGGAACATTAGTCCTTAATTTCAATATTGCCTGACCAAACTGAATTGAATATCCTACAAATTGCAAACATATGCTTATTTTTTTTTTTTTTGCTGTATCTTGACAAAGGAACATAATCAATTAAGTGGTCTTTTACTGGTAAGAGCACGACAAATATTTTCTTTGTCACGACTTTCTCACTTATTTGTTGCTTTCTAGTTTCTGTTGTTTTCACACACTTGTGATTTAATATCTCCTTGAGGTGAGCCAAAAACAAAATATTTTTCCTTCTTACTGATACATATTTGTTCATCCTGTTAAATGCTCTCTTTAAACCTAATACTTGAATTTAATTTAAGAGCTCCTTATCCATTCCAAAATTAATTGTATAATGAAAGTTGTTGAAATAATGTAATTCTGGTGATTTTTGGGGGGTAGGGTTGTTAATAAAATTCTACTTGTACAATCAATTATTTCATTCTCTTAAAAATATAGATATCACAAGAACTCGAACGTTTACGAATACACTATTCAATAGACGAATATAGTGGTTGTAGACTTATTTTTTTATTCCTATTATTCGGATTTCATAGAGACCATAATCAAATCAATAGTATATTAAGTGTAAAGTAAAATGTGATCTGCAGATATACACATGTGGGTCTGTTATTTTTAGTAGAGCAACTTTTTATTAGGTTTATATCAAGTCTCTTGACCTGTACTTAATCCTTTAAGCTTATTTTCACTTTTCT
>NC_090750.1:43680795-43688295 GCF_036898095.1 Palaemon carinicauda | reverse complement strand
TATATGTATATACATATATATATATATATATATATATATATATATATATATATATATATATATATATATATATATATATATATATATCAACCCACATTGTACAAACTGAGAAAGGGTTTTTATAGAAAAAATAATTTTCAATATAAAGCTTTACATATAATATATACAGTAGGTACAATCATTTATTTCCTAACATAAGAGACATTTAAAAAAATATACAATCACTAGTTTCAAAAGAAATTAATTTATAAAACTATTTAAATTTGACAATTAATGAATGAATGACACTTTAACACTTATAAAAAATAAATCAGAATTACACTTACATATACTTAACTGTTACTCCTATGTCATTAGGCTCACTTAAAGTTACCAAAGGTTTAAGCACAATAATTACACTTTACTTTTTAGCCTAATCTCACAGTACCAGTTACAAAAACCAGTTATTATACCCGTACTGGCATATATATGTCACTTCTTATAATTAAAACTACAAAAATTTCAATGTTTGAACATACACTATTCACGTTTGAAAGAAAACACTGTACGTTGTAGAGGAAAACGTTATGGACGCTGAAGAGGAGATACGTAGAGATTATAAGTAGAAGTAAAGAGGGCACCAGATGAAACAAGCTCAGGAACAACACCTTGTATGTATGTTGTGAGGGCTGAGATGTTAAAGGAAAAGGCGGTGTGACTGTACTTGAATAGTTGATTTACCAGTAGACTGGGTGTGTGCGAGTATTGTTCCACTATACAGTGCTAAGGGAGATGTTCATGAGTGTTGTAATTCTATGGGTATTAGTTTGTAGATTGTGATTGGAAAAGTGTAGGGTACAGGGTTAATTAATAGAATTAAGGATGAAACAGAGGATGTAATATAAATACAGGGTGAATTTAGGAGAGGTAGGGGATGTATGGATCCGATTTTTATAGTCACGCCGATATGCGAGACATATGTAGCAAAAGGTAAGGACGTGTATGCTGAATTAATAGACCTGAAGAAAACTTATGATAGAGTTCATAGGAAAGCAGAGTGGAATAAGATAAGGTTATTTGGAATTAGTGAAGAGGTTATACACAGCATTATGGCATGTGTTAGGATAGGAAATGAATTGAGGGATTGGTTTCCATTTAGAGTATGGCTGAGAATGGGATTCTTGATTTCACCATGGTGGTTCCATTTGGTTGTTGTTGTGGTTGTATTAGATGTGAATGCTCGAGTGATAAGTCGAAGACTGAAACTGATATTTGAGAGTTTGAAAGACTGTGAGATAGAAGGAAGCTGAGAATTCTTGGGCATAAGAGTAAGATTATGGGATGTACGAAAAGGGAGGATGGTGCTAGATTGAATGTCATAATGTTTAATGGAAAGTTACTCGAGGAAATAGATTAGTATAAGTACTAGGGGTCTGTTGCTGTTGCTAATGGTGGAGTAGAAGCAAATGTGTGTCTGAGTGAATTAAGGTTGTATAGTGTTAGGGTTCGTGAAGGGAGCGGTCAAAAGTAAACTGTTAGGAATGAATGTAGAGTTTTGTATGAGAAAGTAATTGTACCAACTGTGATTTATGGATCACAGTTTTGGGAGATGAAAGTGACGGAGAGACAGATATTGAATGTGTTCGAGATGAAATGTCTGAAAAGTGTGGCTGGTGTATTTCAATTAGATGGGGTTAGGAACGAAAATTTGAGGGTGAAAACGGATGTAAGAAATTAATTAGCCTCTAGAATGGATATAAATGAGTTGAGGTGTTTTGGGCATGTAGATAGAATTAAAATGGCTGTCTGCTAAAGGTGATGAATGGAAGAGTTTATGGGAAATGTTAAAAGGAAGTCCAAGGGTTGGTTGGATTGATGGGGTGAAGAAAGTAATGGATGATAGGAGGATGTGTGTGAGAAAGACAAAAGAGTGTGCAATAAATAGGACTGAATGACAAGCAACTGTGACACGGTTCCGATAGGACCTGCTGCTTTCTTCAGTCGCTGAGGTAGCGGCGGTAGGCTATTCAGCAAATGAAGCTTCATTGTGGTTGATAATGGGGAGGTGGGCGGGGGGCTGTTTAATCCTAGCAGTACAGTTCCAACTCTGCTGAATTCCTCTTCAAGCCGGGAGGGACGAAGAGAAGAAAAGTCCCCCTTCATTCTCCTTTTCACTTTGGCTATCCCCCAAATTAGGAAATCAGGCCAAGTGCTATATCACACACACAGACACATACACACACACACACACACACACACACACACACACATATATATATATATATATATATATATATATATATATATATATATATATATATATGTGTGTGTGTGTGTGTGTGTGTATATGTGTGCGTATGTGTGTGTGTGTGTGTTTGTAATGTACTTTGTTAAGGATGGCGTTTTATTACTTCTTTTCAATCTCATATAGCATGAAAGCAATGAATTATTTACGCACAAATGTTAGCCATAAGCTATATCAATAATCCTTTATGTCTCGGAATGAAAATTTAGAAATCTTCGGAAGACACATTCCTTTTGAAAGTGCTATGTAATTCTATGTAAAAGAGCAATGTGGAATTCAAAATAGGACTATTGTTAAGTCAGCCGTGAGCATGAATATTAATGATGCATATTCTGCTTTTAAATCCTTTGAGCCTAGCTGGGAAATTGTTCATGGATTTACGCATGTGACCAGTATGAAATTAGATTTGAATTTCACAAACCACCAGACTCCTATATTCTAGAACTGATTGCTTTTTTATAGCAGGCGTGGGTATTGCTTTTTAGGAGAAAAAAATTCCACATATCAGTTATTTACGTTTTTTATTTGATTTCAGGATGAAAATTTTCTCTAAATGGGGGTTAAATTTATATATATATATATATATATATATATATATATATATATATATATATATATATATATATATATATATATATATATATATATATATATATATATAAGTATGTGTGCATGTCGTTCTAAATATACAATCAATCAAGACTTAGGAAACACAGTAATAAAGTTTTACTTCACTACTTTGTGACTTGGTGGTCTCGAACCACACCCTCCTCAACCACGTCTATCCAACAGAAGTGCCTAGGGTTAGTATCTAGTGTGAGTTGAAAACTTATTTCCATAATTTGCAAATTTTTTTTTCTTTTTTTTTCATCATAACCATCAAGGGAGTAATTGAAATTAATGATACTTATCATATTAATTACGGAAAACTATTTTCATTTTTTAATAATTATTGATAATAACAATTAAACTAATTTTGTAACCCTTGATAGAGAATCTATATAAATGTATATACAGTATATATATATATATATATATATATATATATATATATATATATATATATATATATATATATATATATATATATATATATATATATATATATATTATACAGTATATATTTATATGTAAATATATATATATATATATATATATATATATATATATATATATATATATATATATATATATATATATATATATATATATATATATATACATACACAAATATATCATTATCATCTCCTCCCACGCCTATTGACGCAAAAGGTCTCTGTTAGATTTCGCCAGTGGTGTCTATCTTGAGGTTTTAATTCAATACTTTTCCATTCGTCATTTCCTACTTCATGATTCATAGTCCTCAGCCATGTAGGTCTGGGTCCTCCAAATTTTCTATTGCCTTGAGGAGCCCAGTTGTAGGTCTGGTGAACTAATCTCTCTGGGGGAGTGCGAAGAGCACGCCCAACCCATCTCCATGTGCCCCTCACCATGATCTTATCCATATATGGCACTTGAGTAATTTCTAATCCTGTCCTGCCATTTAACTCTAAATATTGTACTTAAGGCTTAGTTTTCAAATCTACGAAATTTATGGATATTGATTCATTGTCATACCACGACTCTTGTCCATGCACTAACACATGATCTCACTAAATTAATATTTAGCCTGATTTCAGGCGATTTGTTTTCCAAACTTTATATAACCTATTTATTGTCTAATCTACCTTTTTAAATCTTTCATTAAACTTCAATTCTAAAGACACTGTATAGTTCCTAATTATTTAAATTATTCTACCTCATTAATCCTTTCTCCTTCCAATGATATTTCATCTACCATTGCACATTCCGTTCTCATCATCTCTGCCTTTCTTCTATAAATCTTGATCCCAACCTCCTGTTATATTTCATGCATTCTGGTAAACAAGCATTGCGAATCCTGTGGTGTTCTGCTTGTAAGGCCAGTTTCACTTGGCTGTGTGGTAGTTGTGGCTTAAAACAAGGGGACAAGGATAATGACAGATGTTACTCTGAATCTTTTTCTACAGTTGTATATTCAACAGGATGATTAATTCACATTTTGAAAGAGCACATCAATTATCAGTCACGGTAGCATTGGGTAATTCTTGAAAAATGTTAGTCACAATGTCGAATCGACTTCAAGTTCTATATCTAGGTGCTCATTAAACAATACACCAGTTGAACATAGTTCTAAGGTCTGGGTGGGGAGACAGAAGCAAGGGGGGCTTTTTATAAAATTAGAAAAACTTTACATAGTGATAAGGTCTCGAACAACGGGACGGCACTACAGTCGTTAACTGAATTATCTGATCCTTTTTGGACATGCTTTCTCCTTATGTTTAGCGGGAGCCGGATGGGGTACCATGGGTATCCACTGGGGTTTAGGTAGAGAAGGCAGCTGTCCCTGTTTGTATGTACTTGGCACTTGCACTTGCAGTCTCATCTCCTCAACCAAGACCTGTGGGAAAGGGATATGACTCAGCAATATGACAGATCAAGAACACGTCACTGGCGCGGACCAAGCAATTCAGAGCTTCGAAGGCACAGATCAACAATCTTGCGCCTGCATTCGTCTTGATATTATTTGCTTTGTTTTTTTCATCTACTTCTTGTGACAACAGCGTTATCAGCATACTCTAGGTCAGCTAACTTCTTATTACCAATCCAGTCCAATCCTTTTCCACCATCTCCAACGGTTCTATGCATTAAGAAAAAACATAGTTGACAACATACTCCCTTGGAGTACTCTACTAATCACTGGAAATGAATTTGATAGTACTCCACTAACATTAACTTTGCACTTACTATACTTATAAACATACTGAATCAAATTTACATCTTTATGAAGACCTCCAAAATAATGTAGGTCTTTCCACAAAATTGTCCGGCGTATACTATCAAAGGTTTCTTCATAGTCCACAAATGCCATCAACAGTGGATTCCTATATTCTACACATAGCTGTCCAACATGTCTTAAAATGAAAATTTGGTCAGTACAACTTCCACCTTATTTAAATCCAGCTTGTTCATCTCTTAGCTTTTCATCAATCTTTCTCTCTAGCCTCTTTAGAATAAGCAAACTATATATTTTCATGACAACTGACGTTAGAGTGGCGCCCCTTTAATTATTGTAATAAGTCATATCTCCTTTTTTTGCCCTTTTCACCAACACTTAGCTCCCATTCATCAAGTTTTGTCTCTCCATACTACATTCTACAAAATATTCTTCATTTTAAGCCAATATCATCTCAGCAGTAATTCAATTGTATCCAAGGGATTTCCATCTTTTGAGTTTTTTTAAGAATTGTTTCGACTTCAAACACACTGAATTAATTATTGGGCACATCAAGATCTTCCTCAGTTCAAGTATATCATTTAAATTATTCCCTTCAAAACACCTATTCGTGACCTCATTAAAGTGTTCCATCGAACGTTGGGTTTCTTCATCCTCTGTTGTTGTAACTGATCATCTCTCTTTTTGATGGTTATATGCTTCTTATTGTTTGCCCCAGTAGCGATTTAATTAATAATTCTATGACCAATTCTTAACCATAGCCACTCCCTGAATTCATAGCTTTGTCAGCCTCCTCTATTTTACTGTCTTTTTATTCTCTTCAGTCCTTCCTAGCTTCTCTTTTCACTTCACTGTCAATACTTGAATACTTACCATGCCCTACCTTGTAATTTTCATTACTCTTTTAAAAACTTTCAACAATCAATTTCTGTCTTTGTCTCCTGATTATAGTATCCCAGGTATCATTTGATATCCATGGCTTTCTACTTGTAACTACATGTCCTAAAACTTAACTACCAACTGACTGATATATGTTCTTAATATTACACCATTCTTCGTTAATTGTCTGCCCTTCTTCTCTTAAAGTCTCCAAGACTGCAAATTGATTCCTAGACTCAATTACAAAGGTTACTCTGTGCTCATCTTCTGGAAGCATAGTTGTATCAAACCTGGATATTCTATCTACCTTTCTGTTGAGTGCTTTCAGTTTTAATTTCAGTGTGGCAATGAGGAGCTGGTTATTCCTACCAATATCCGCACCTCTATTGCTTCTAATATTACTTAGAGTCTTCCTCTCTTTATTAATGGCTATGTGATCTATTTGATTTTTTCAATAGCCACATGGTGAAGAACATGAATATTTATGGATGTTTTAGTCCTTGAAAAAGTACCTCCAATAACAAAATTGTTTGCTGAACAAAAACTTATAAAATGGGCTCCATTTTCATTTAATTGCCACATGGTGAAGAACATATATGTTTGTGGATGTTCTTGTCCTGGAAAAGGTACCTCAAATAACAAAATTGTTTGCTGAACAAAAACTTATAAAATGGACTCCATTTTCATTTACAACTTCGCCAAGTCCATCAACTCCCTTAACATTCTCCATGCCTTGATTAATCATTCCAACTTCATCATTGAGGTCACCAATTACAATTTTCATATCTCTCTGGGATCTCATATATTACAATCTGTAGGTCTTCATAGTAGTCATCTTTCAATTCCTCAGGGGCTTTATATGTTGATGCATGGAACACTATAATGCTCGTATTGCACTGCTTTGATTTAAACTTTGTAAGTAACAATCTGCTATTTACAGCTTTCCGCTCAGTTAATGCCGTTTCTGCTCTTGGTGTCATCATCATTCCAACCCCATCTTTTCCAACTCCATCAGTTCTTCTTGAATATATATATATATATATATATATATATATATATATATATATATATATGTGTATGTATATATATGTGTGTGTATTATAATATATATATATATATATATATATATATATATATATATATATATATATATATATATATATATTGCATTGGTCTAAGATTTCCTTACCAGTAACCTTACAACGAGATTCATGCAATCTCTGGAGCTTGTAGGTAACCTTATTCTTGTGTACCTTAGTAACACGGAATACCCCCTCAAACCTAGTGATGAGCTTGTTCAACAGAAGAAAACGCATTACCTTGATCCTGTTCCTGCTAATCTTGTCCAGTTTGAAACCTAGTCGGACCACGTCTTTCAGAAACTGATAAACTAAGGCATCCGGAGCTTGGCTCCCTTCTGCTTAGAGTCCGGTGCTACACCTGACCCTTCCATCCAGCAGTTCACGACTAGCTCCAAGGGTTCTATGAGAGAATATGGACCACCACGAACCTCTTTATACAA
>NC_090750.1:43653295-43675795 GCF_036898095.1 Palaemon carinicauda | reverse complement strand
CTTTTTTCGTAGAAAGATTTAAATTTCAATGAGTTCTAGTCTAGATATCAAGCATTACCTGGCATATATCGACATTTCCAGTCTAGTATTGAATTTTTCACGAAATGTTCCATTTGACTTTATTCTAGTTTAGACTGTGCTTAGAAGTAAAACCATAAGCGTAAGATTATTTTTATTATTATATCATTTATCATTATCTTAACTATTATTAATATTATAATTATTAATTAACACTGATTGACATTATTCATAATTAGACATTCTACGAATATAATCTTTATTTGGGTTTATATATATATATATATATATATGTGTGTGTGTGTGTGTGTGTGTGTGTGTGTGCGCGCGCGCGTATACTTTTTTGTGTAATCATTTAACCTCTGAGTTTATACTCTTCTTATTATGAATAATAATTTCGATTGATTGCCTCATTGTAATTTTTCCTTGGACATTTCTCTCTTTTTTCATATACGCTACAATGCGTAAACACCACTTTATGTTCAAGATAAATTATTTCTCGTTTCTTTCATCTTGAAAAATTATGTTATATCTGGTAAGGAAAATCCTCATGGCTGCATCTCTTCCGATAATGCCCTTTTGGAAAGTGGCAGAGGGAATGAAGAGACATCTTTCAATTATTTGGGTTTGAAATTAATCAGTGAAGCAGAATGGGTATTTCTTCCCATTCTTTATTCCGACCGACTTTGATATTGCATTTTGATAAATGTTGCTTTCATCCAAGTGCTTGGAGGGTTGTAATTCAATTTGAATTATTATGAGGGTCTTGATTGATTTCTATTAGTACTGAAGGAATCATCAGGAAATTTTTTTTCATGTTGTTCATATTGGTTGGCATATTATGGTACATCAGGTGTTAATGTTACCGTGCGCACACAAAAATCTTAGAGAATTTGACCTTTTGCTTGGCTTTGAACTTTAACTCGATCGTGACCTTCAACCATACATGAATTAATTGAAAAGAATTTCCATACACTCAACTACGAACTAAGTTTGAATTATCTGTCACAACAATGTCGAAACATATGGCTAATGGCGTGAATTGGACATTTTGATCCTCCTGAATTTAATCCTCTCAAGATTTCTTACATAACAGTTCATCCCTGCCATTTTCATTACGCTACGATTGAAATTGTGTCCATGAAGCTCTTCACAAACAAACAAACAAACACACACACACAAACAGGTGATAAAACATAACCTTCTTCCAAATTTGTTGTGAAGGTAAAAACTGATACACCAATAATCACTAACCAGTAATCAACTTTTTATATGACTATATGCCTTAAACATTGGAATTACACCAATACAAAAGCTATGGTGCAGAAAACTCTAAGATTCAAAAATATATGTTTACTCCGAAATACATTTAAAAATATATACGTCCAAATGAAGGGACGAGTAAGCTCACAAATTAGTCTGCTTTGCACAAGAAAGGAGATAGCTGAAATACTGAGAAAAATCCTGTTTCAAAAACGAAAAAGTATGCTTCGTGAAAGATGGTGAGAGATCGTAAGAACGGTCATGAATTTCTGAGAAGACTTGTAAAAAATCCTTTATGCATATCAGATAAGATTTTTTTTCCAGGAAAAAAGTGCTCTATTGAATTTGTGGTCATCCTTACATATGTAATTTATATATATATATATATATATATATATATATATATATATATATATATATATATATATATATATATATATATATATATATATATAGAGAGAGAGAGAGAGAGAGAGAGAGAGAGAGAGAGAGAGAGAGAGAGAGAGAGAGAGAGAGAGAGAGAGAGAGAGAGATATATAGGACTCCACTAACATCAACTTTTTACTAGCTATGCTCATGATAATGTAGCACTCTCCATATAATTGGCCAGTGCAGAATATCAATGTGTTTTTCATAGTCCAAAAATACCATCAAAGTTGATTTGTATATTCTACTCATTGCTCCACATGTTTTAAAATTAAAATTTAGTCATTGCAACTTCTACTTTTTTTCCAATCCTACTTGTACCTCGCTCATCTTTCCATCATTCTTTCTCTCTTTTTCTCTGACGTAAGTGTGATACGTCTTTAATTATTGAAATGAGCTAGATCTTTTTTTTACCATTTTTTACTAATACTCCTAGCTCACCATTTACCCGGTTTAGGCTCTCCACTGCTACATTTTGCAAGGATTAGGTGAGACACTACATTGTCAGTCAATATCATCTCAACAATTATTCCATGGTATGCAGGGGCATTCCATCTCCTAGGTTTTTCAATTATATCTTCGATTTCCAACACATTTGATTCAATCATGGGCACACCAAGGTCTACCTCAGCTTCAATTATCTGAATCAAGTTATTCCCTTCACGACCTCTTTAAGGTGTTTCATTCAACCTTACATTCTTCATCTTCTCTTGCTATAGCTGATCAATCTCTCTCTCTCTCTCTCTCTCTCTCTCTCTCTCTCTCTCTCTCTCTCTCTCTCTCTCTCTCTCTCTCTCTCTCTTTTTTTTTTGCCCCGTGGGGGGGGAGGTGGTCAAAGCCAAGCAAAAGGTCAAATTCCTGTAATCAACCATACAGGTATAATTTCAATTGTAATGTAACTTGAAGGGATTTCAAACTATTATGTAAAGAGCTGGAAATGAATAATTGATTCTGGTAAAGGCCCGCTGGTTTCGAAAAATAAGCTGACGTGGTGGAGGTCTGCACTTTCAGAGTGCTTTTCTAGTTATTTTTAATTTGGATAAAAATTTCAATTCATAAATTGTTGAAAAGGATAATCCACAATTTACAGTTCTCAACTTTATAAATTCTCAATTATTTCACTGACAAACACTTTACAATGAAATGGATTTGTTATTATGCAGCTTGGGTAAAGGATGTAGAAAATTAACCTAAAAATAAAAAAAAATAAAAATAAAACAAATGGAAGATAACGGAAAACGACACTCCAAAGCAAATGGAAACTTAACAAAGACAACTTCACAGGATCAGCAAGGGAATAAGCGTTCTCTTAAAGAACTATTAAAACTGCAAGGGACTTGTAAGCGGAGGCACACAGTATTCCTAATTTTGGTGCGAATGAAATGCAAATTTCTGATTTTTTTTCGGAGACGTATGACTGTAGTGGACTTTACGAAATACAGGAAGGACTCGTCATGATTCTCAACTCGGCTAATGTTCATGACGTTTGTCTTAGAATTTTAGTTTAACTAATAATAGATTCCAAGAGAGACGCTTCTTTTTTTACTCCTAGTTTATAATAGGGAACATTATTCCGCAGATCAATTTTTTAATTTGTTTAGTGATAGATTTCTTCATTGCAATAACTCCCGTATGAAGAATATGTAATTATATATAAAAATCAGAGGACTATTTTTTTCGAAACTATCTATGTCGTTGTTCAACATTTTATTTTACTATAAATTTAAATCTCAAAACAAAAGAACACTTTTCATTAGAATTTCTTTTTCAGTTCGTAAAACTTGAGTTAGATCTTCATAAGGTGAAGATAAGTTGATTTATTTTCAAAAGTTTGAACAGTATCCTTGAATAATGTGATAATTAGAGAATTGTACATTCTATAGAATATTTGACTTTAGATTTTTAGTTCGATTAGGTACAAGGTATTAGTACTGTTAACTTTATAAGTACTGTATAGACATAAGGCCAGCTACCTTTAGCACTAGAATTAATTCATAATACATATTATACTTCCCAAAAGAATACTCCAATCTCAATGTGTCAGTGCTTGTATGAATGTCTGCCTCGCTTGTTAAAATTTCAAATTGCATTATTTCGCAAGGCAGGCAGTGCATTAATCATTCAGCGGGGTCTGGGGTTTCTTTGCCTGCTTTGTGAAAGCGAACATCAACGTTAGACTGCTTTCTGACACTTTTCATATTTTCGTTTTCCAAACTTACCTAGTTGTTTCAGTTGGATGAGTCCGCGTGTTCAATTTCAAGATGTCTTGTACCTTTGAAAAAAAATGAATATTTTTTTTTTTATTTGAACGCGGAGAATGAATATTAATGTAACTCCTCCTTTATATATATTTACCTAAAGAACTTTGTAGATAGTTTTCTTCTTGTACAGAGTCAATGAAAATTGAAAATAATTTACATATAGCATTTAGTAGATATACTCGAGGAAATACGTTTGTACAAAACTGTGGAAAGAAAAATCCACTTCCTTATCCTGACTCACATGAATATTTCGTAGATGACAGTAATTATGACAAAGTTCATTGCGTGATAAGAGTTTACAGCTAAAGATAAAATATATGATTTACACGAGTCGACTAAAGAAAAGATATAACAAATCTAAATAAAGTTCATATATTTCATGGATATACAATACGGTTTTTGTTATGCATGAAGAACACTTGATTGAATATGTGGAACGATAACATTTGACAAAAAATTACAAGAATTAGAGAAAATATTGCCGAGGAACCATTCTTAAATTATTACAATTGAACAAAGGTCAGTAAACAAATTGTGATAATTGCATCATGAATTAAACAAATAAAAAAAAAAATTGGATTATTACTGTCTACTTGGTTTTCCATATTTAATACCTTTAGGTCTATATGGACTATCAGCATGATCCAGTTATTTCTAATAAATAGATTGTTTATATTATGTTTCTTGTGAGAGTTTTAATCTTGCCAAGTAAGTCTATCATGTCTATAAGAAATCTTAAAGGCTCTGATATACATTTTTTTATATATAATATTACTAGCAAAAGCACCCGGTGTTGCTAGGGTATATTTGCCCTAGGATTTTAAATGTGGGCATAAATCTCCCTTAATTCCCTAATTTTGCTCCAAATGAGAACATCTGGAAAGCATTATTGTATAGTCGTTTGGAATGGTGGGATTATAAGTGGAAGTTACAACACACCAGTGTAAAACATTAAAAAGACTTACTCTTGCTTCTGCATAACAGACTTTATCAACATGGCTACTATTCTCAGCTGGTTTAAAAGTTGAACAGTTTAAAAGAAAAAACCGAAAACATCAAATTCTTTGCATTTCAGTGCAAAACAGCTCATTAGTTATATAATGTTTGCCATTTTTATAAGTCATTTGGATTCTGCCAATAAGACCACACTTGTAAGTCGATACTTGGTGAATTAGAGAGTCCTAGTATTTGCACATGCCTGGGAATCAAAGGTGAAGTATCTGCTCAACTTTTCTTCCACAATCATCTGCTGAAAGTTTCTACTGCCTTATGGCAGCCTGCACTACTAATAATTATGGTGAGTCCCTGATAACGTAACAGAGTATAGTTACGTGACTGTGTTTCATAGAGGTATGATATAGGTTAGTATATTGTAATGGGAAATAGTTGAAACTGTTTCATGTAGATTGTGTGCCTGGAATGTGAGAGACAACGGTATTCCCTGAGGGGTTGAGCTGCCCAGGTTACAGAAAACTACTCTAGTCCCTGATGGGCTGAGCTGCTCAGACTATGAATGCGGAAACACATGGCCTTCATTGTGGCCTTCATAGTGTACATTTACGTTGAATAGCCTAGTGATCAGAATGGGATTACTGAGAGCGGCTGTTTGAGTGCAGTCATTTTGGCACGGCCGGTTGGGCTCCACCGGACAGGGTGAAACCAATGTTTCATCCATAACGCTGTGTGCAGCTTGTTACTGTTTCTAGGTATGAAGCCTATATAATCTTTCAATTTATTAGTGATATATTGTAATTTTGTTCATCCATACACATAGATTTATAAATGAGTAATGTGTTCAGAATGACGAAAAGAAAGTAGTAAATAAAAACTCATATCCTTACTAGTAATGGGGACTATAGCTAGCAAGTGATTAGCGTATTCCCCTTTAACCCAGGTGAGTTACCAGCAGGGGCACTATTTTTGGTGCAACTTTGCTAGGTCAAAGTGTATTTTTTGAAACAGTTGACAAGTGTAAATATGCCATAGAAATCCATAGCATGGCATACTAGAAAGGTCTTTTGTATCTATATTATTTCTATTATTGCCCGATAAACAACAAATTCTATTTATAAACTTGGTAAATTCATATGCAATCATTTTATAAAGTAAATATTATATAATTACCCCGTAAGCATGAGAGAAAACATAAGTTATATAGACCTAAAGATGCCTTGCGTGTAACCTTATCCCAACATAAGTCCTGTTCATTTCCTTACTTGGAAAGTCAAGCAATTAATTCCTTAGTGGATGTTAACTGTATGATGGCTTAAAGAGAGAAATGAAAGGATTAAGTAAAATGTTTCATTTAAATTCAAAACAAAGATTATAATATAAAAAATAAATGCCTAGCACCGACTGTGAACGGCTTTTTACTGTTTCAGCTGTAAGGACGCTTTCCACTGCCTACGTACAATAGCTGTGTACATTTTTTTCCCTCAAAGGAAAAGTAAAATAATAAAGACTTCACCTCAATTCTTTTGGAAGAATACGATACTTGCCCTTTAGAAATGATCTTGTAAAAGCCCCAAAACAAAGAAAAAAAATATATAAATATATATTCATATAAAAAGGCATTTCATCATACCAGTAATATGTAAGAATTTAATAATAATAGCGGCATATAAAGATACTATAAAAAAATCTTCAAGTGCATTTCATTATTCCATTTCTAAGTGTTTTGATAGTACTGGAAGAATTGCCCCGCGGTCGTACTCCGTTACCACCCTTTTATATATTCAAGCAGACATACACATACACACACGCAGACACACACACACATATATATATGTGTGTGTTTGTATATATATATATACATAATATACATATACATATACTTATACATACATATATATATATATATATATATATATATATATATATATATATATATATATATATATATATATATACATATACACATACACAAACATATGTATTATATATATATATATATATATATATATATATATATATATATATATATATATATATATACTGTATATATATATTTATATTATGTGTGTATGTATGTATGTATGTATGTATGTATGTATGTATGTAAGATCATTTCCGTTTTGGTTTTCTCTGTAAAATCTTATATATCTTTCATACTCGCAAGTACCTAGAAAATATATTGCCTCAGTAATTAATAGGAAAAATATCCAGGAAAGCATGCGTTGTCCATTTTAGAATTAATATTAATGATTTTCTTTCAACAATAAAAAAACTACTATTAACTTCATATTTGTCCAACATTACAAACAGTGAGAGTTTGTACTATGAAGAATGATTGTTAAATCAACAAAAGAAGATAAAATAGCAAGAACTCCGGAGTAACTTTAAGTGTGTAGGTAGAGGTCCAGTAAGAAGTGGAGAGGAAGTGGGCGCTTTGCGGAGATTCCAGTTATCCGCATTGAAAAGCTTCAGAACAGGCAGAGACTGAACAAGTAGCTAGCTACTGGCTGGGAGTTGGAATGATCTTTGAATTATTATTAGGTTATACAGATAACTAGCTTGTAAAAATGTTTCTTTCATTTAGTTAGGGATAGAATATTCTAAGGTAATTCAGCTATCAACATGAATATTTTGCCTCGATATTAATTACGTCAATGAAATATATTTTGAAAAAAATATAAATTCCAAATGTAATATATCCAAATTCCTAGGTTATAGAGGAATACCTGTCACACAAACCTATCTACATTATCAAGTATAATGGAAAGTGTTCAGGGAAACTTTTATTGTTGATATCCATAAAAATATTTTTCCGGACACATTTCTTTTAGATTTATTTTAATGTTTTTTAATTACACACACACACACACACACACATACACACACACACACACATATATATATATATACATACATATATATGTATATATATATATGTATGTGTGTGTCTGTGTTTGTGTGTCTTTATGTGTGTGTGTTTTAACGAGCATTTGTCCAATGTCAATAGGTCCAATGTGAATTTTTTATCAAGACATTTTGTATAAAACTGTATTGTCTAATATAAATATTAATGCCATTACTATTAATCTAAAATTAATGCAAAGAACAGTATAAAATGACGAAAACTTAAATCGTACACTGTTATTAAAACATACTGAATGATAATTTCACACGCAGGAAACTCGATGAAGAGTGGTTTACGCAAATAATCTAACAATGTTGTAATAGCAATATATGAAATATAGATATGCCTGTTTCAAGAACTAAGTAATAAGGCAATTTGTTACACAGACCATCTTTTAGACGAAACGGTAGTTAGAACAGTTTGCATTGTGTGTGTGTGTGTGTGCGTGCGCGCGTCATTGAGTGTGCATGATTTTTTTATGTAAATAACCCTTTCATCTCGAAGGAAGTAATATTTTTTGTCAATTTTTCTTAATCATGTATTATGGAGTTTTGTTTCATGACCGGCACATTTGATTATTTATCAAAAGTCACATATTCTGTCGAACTCTGCAATGGATATCACAAACGGACTAACGGTCAATTCTCTTTCCAGCACAAAAACCAACATTGTTATGTTCCTATTAGTTTATTGTCAAACAGAAGTTAACCCAATCACTTTCCCATTTTTAAACATCGCTTTGAAAAATATTCTAACTGCAATAACAATACAGGTTGTATTTTATTATACTTTTCCCAAGAAAGAACCAATCAATTACGGCTTCATTATTTTCTCAAGTATGTTTGTCGTATAATAGGAATGCCTCAAAAATATGGTTGTAGTGGTCAATTTTTTTTTTTTTTTTTGTAAAGATACTTTTATAATTATGTAAGATTGATAATTTCTTTAAAAAGTACATGGTGATAGATTTTATAGTTTGAAAAGTGAAACTATTTTCGATTTGTTCCTGTAATAGAGGTATTTATTATAATGAAACATATTGAAATTATACTCGAAAAAGGGTGTAATTTATATGAATTGGTCTATGATTGTTTCACTGTAATTATCTACTGTATATATACTCACTGTACTTCGGAAACTATACAGTATATGCATATAACAGCCATGTATTCTGGGCTATTATCGAACTATCAAAGTTTAGAAGCCAATTTCAGCTTATGTGGGTCTTCACCTAATTAGGAGAAACATAATTAATATAAATGAAAGGTTAACTTTACATGGAGGTATATGAGGTTTTTGTATTAAGCTTCATCCTAATATGATCATTTGTGGTGATGTACTTATTTCTGAAAACTAAAAACCAAGTAATTAAACATGGCAAATGTATTGAATTTTAGGTTTGTACAAAAGTTTTTAAGTAATTTCTTTGTATTTTGTTTTTTTCCACCTTTCTATGTTGAATTATTATTATTATTATTATTATTATTATTATTATTATTATTATTATTATTTCATATCCATGAAAACTCTGTTGAGTCTCCTCTTATGAAATATATAGAGGTTCGAGAATCAAAGGACACAGATAACAAAGAAATATCGTAGCGACTAAACGTATTTATTTAGTGCTAGAGAGAGAGAGAGAGAGAGAGAGAGAGAGAGAGAGAGAGAGAGAGAGAGAGAGAGAGAGAGAGAGAGAGATATGAGTGTGGTGGTAGATTTAAAACATCAAAGCAAATGCAAGCTCGATATTATTTATTATTTTGTTTGTCGCAGAAAAATAGTTGGTTTTACTTTCACATCCAAGTAGAATAAAATCTGGAGTCAGAGTTTCTTCCCACACATAGGTCATTTGATGAAGAGGTTTCTAAAAGCCTTCTTTGTTATCTACTGTAAACTGCAGTTATCTTTTCTTTATTATGAGGAAAAATAAAAAAAAAATTAGGAAAGTAAAATATAATAATATTAATCTGAAAAAATAACATTGAAATTGTTTATTTTTTTGCGGAGAATAACATCTCGTGTTTTGGATATTCTTATTACATCAGCCAAGGAGGTTATACGACCGAGTCGGTTTATTTATTTTTCTGTGTGTATGCGGACATTTGTGTGTGTTTGCGGGAAGGATTATGTCAAAACTACTTAGTGGATTTTGATGAAAGTTCCACCAAATACAGACCTTCGGTCATGGACGAAACCATAAAAACTTGGAGCTTATCCGGATCCGGATTTGCATTTTTGTGTGCCTATGTATAGGATACGTCTAGCTACTCTACAGATTTTGACGAAATTTTGACCACTGATAGGTCTAAGGTCAAGGACGACCCATTAAATTTTGGAGATGATCCATAACTAGATCCGGATTGTACTTTATTTATCTGTTTGTGTGTCTGTGGACAGGATTACTTCAAAACTACTCGAAGGATTGGGATGGCATTTTGGCCACAGATAGATCTTAGATCATGGACGACCCCATTAAATTTTGGAAATAATCCCGATCCGGATACGGCTTCTTGATCCGGATCACCATATTTTGTATTTGAAAGATTGCCTAAAAACAGATTGACTTATTTGGACGGAATTTCCACCATCGCTGGATCAAAGTCCATGGCGACTCCATATACTTTGGCGGAGGTCAGAAATCTCTGATTTCTCTTGTTACCTATGATTGAAATTTCATGAGGGTTTGGATTAATGAATGTATTTTCATATTAGTTTGTAGGTAGTTACATTCAAACTCACCTATTTAATAAACGTATTTTTCTTATGCAATAACACGAATGAATCTAAGAAAAAAAAAAATGGTGGAGCTGTCTATCTTTTCTTTGAGTTGACTATAAGTTCAGGATGTTCATATATTTTTTACCCCCCTAAAATTTAATTAATCATCTTTGACAGCATTTTTTTGCCTTTATAATCGGTCATTTTATGTTCAGAATAATACAGCTAAGGTCCATAGAATATCTATAGACCCTGAATAAAATAATGACTGCTTGTTTGACGTTCTACTTAAGCAGACAAAAGATTTAGGTGATTCTCAAACTCTGATAATATAACTAAAAATCGTATTTCATAGGTAATATGGTTTGAGCTACATATAGCATTATAAGTCTTCATGACCTATAAGATTATCATAGAAACCATAACGTTTACCTCAACCTGCACAATGGAAGACGCTCTTGGATTTTAATAGTTATAAAGGTACATATAAAAATCCAATATGCAATGCTTATATACAAAATAATTGTGACGAGAGGTCTCTTAAGGGTGACAATAGCGTGTTTACAGTTAGAGTTTTTGTTGATAATGTAACATTGGGCTAAAAAATAAATGATATTACAATGAAATGTCAATAGAGTTTAAATTGGCTTGTTAGATTTAACGACTTTTTACAGGGAGTTCAATAACGGTTGATGCATCGAAGAAAACGTTGACGTGCGTTGCATGCTGAAATTGCATAAAAAATTCATTGTATGCAGATGAATGCAAAATACGTATATATATATATATATATATATATATATATATATATATATATATATATATATATATATATATATATATATATATATATATATAGCTTTGATCGATCACTTTGATTTCCTAGGATGATGATTTTATTTTTAAAAAAGCTAGAATATATAGGGCCCACAATTTTCCTAATTATCTAACAGTATCCTCACCACAATACTTCACTTTATAATGTCCTTGAGCACTTGAATAAAGGGAAACGTTACTCAATGATAATTGCCGGTGTCATCAAACAATCATGGAATTTTTACAGACAAATCAGGCAACACTAGGTCTTAAATGTTGAGATTTTTTCTATGAAATTATTATTCTTGTTTGGCTTCATAATAAATAGCACCAAGACCGAAAAAAAAAATAAAAATAAAATTTCAAGAAGCAATTGAAATTGAGATATTTAAAACTAGTGTATATATGAAAACCTTTCAAGAGACGAAAGTATATCCTATCGTCTTTAGTGTATTTCGGTATTATAGAACCCCATCTCTCTCTCTCTCTCTCTCTCTCTCTCTCTCTCTCTCTCTCTCTCTCTCTCTCTCTCTCTCTCTCTCTGGTTTTCATAGTAGAGGGAACATACCATAATAATTAGTCTTCCTATTGACATGAATTATTACATCTTTTATTTATTTAATAGGATAAAGAACTTTTTAATTACTAGTTTATATGAAAAGACAATTTTTTTGCCAGTAATCTCTTCATGCATTTTTACATCTGTAATGAATGCTATCATCCAGAACACTGTTGCAGAAAAAGTAGCATACTAATTTTCCAGTATATTACTCTTTGTAATGAGCTTTATCATTTTTCATTCTTTTTACACATTTGGATGATCTTATTAAAAGTTATGGCTTCCAAGGAAAAAATATTACAATTAATGATGAATATTTTAGATTCTTTATTCGTTAAAAATAGGTAATTGCAGTTTTAGCGTAATGATTATTTTCAGTACATTACATCAGCATTTACATATACATTCCTACTCGTGTGTGTGTGTTTGTGTGTTTGTTTGTGTGTGAGCATCATCACCATCGGCCGTTGATATTCCATTACAGGACAGAGGCCTTAGACAAGTCCTTCCACCCATATCTTTTTATGGTGTTTCTATACCAGTATATACCAGCAAAAATTCTTAGCATGTCAATCTATTGTCTTTTATTATTTCCCCTGCTTTTTTTTCTTTTTTTTTTTCGTAATCTCTAGGAACCTATTCTGCTATTCTTAATGTCAATTTATTTATTGCCTGTTATTTTCATTTGCTGTTCTGTCCACGTTCATTTACTTTTCTTACTTGTTAGAATATCCGCTACTTTATTTTGCTCTTGTATCCATGTTGCTCCTTTTCTGTCTCCTAGTATTAATCCGATCATTATTTACTACTTAGATCATTGAATTGTACCTATCTTATATTCTAAGTGTTTAGAAAGGCTCCAAGCTCCTAATTCCTAATTCAATACTGGTAGGATCACGTAAGTACTTTACTTTTTAGAGATAGTGAATTTTACGTCTTATGATTTAATCTTATTTACCAAAAGATCTCCAGACCATATTATTCCTTCTTTTAATTTCAGTCTCATTTCAAGGGATAACTCTTATTTCTGTCCCAAGTATGTATATCAGTTAATAACCTCTAGATGTTCATCCATAACCCGCTACTAGGTACCTACATTCATGTTTAGGTCTTTGTAATGCTGGGGCCACTTTAAAACATTTCAAGGAAGGCCTCTTAGGGTACCTCCCCTTCCATGTATGTTACGAGGAACACCTTCATCACCTATGCATCATACTCGACCACCTAGAAAAGAACGGCCTTGTAGTTCAGTTCGGCAAATGTATCTTTGGCACCAACTATATATCATTCTTAGGGAACCGCATCACTCATGAAGTCAATCCCCTTCCTTAGAAGGTAGCACACCCTCGACCGTCAAAGCACTTAAAGAATTCTTGGGCATGATTAACTATTATCAACGTCTCCTGCAAGGCATCACCTCCAATCTTGGCCCTCTCTATACCTCCATCATGGGCAAGCCAAAAGACCTGAGGTGGGGTCCTCTTCAAGCCTTCTGCAACGCAAAGACTGCCCTATGAAATGCTGCTGCTCTCACTTTTCTGGTGCCATATGCACCTCTCCTTCTCTCCACCAATTGCAGCGACGTCCCTATTGGAGCAGTACTTGAGCAGGTTGTCAACGGTTCGACTCGCCTATTGGCCATCTTCAGTATAAAACTGCCCAAGGCGGTATCAAGCCAGTCTACCTTCAACATCGAATTGCTGGTGGGGCACTTTCTCTAACTCCTGGAAGATAGAAGATACACCCTTGGTCATTCGCACGATCCATATGCCTGTAGTGCACACCTTCATTCAACAGTCCAATGACTGGTATGCCCGTCAATGCAGAAATCTCTACACTGTGGCTAAAGACAATTGTACTCTTCAATGTGTCCCTGTGAAAATTAATCCCATTGCTGATGCCCTAGCAAGATACACATTCACCTGGGGTTGGATTAAAATGTATTGGCAAAATTTTATCAATAAGATCCAGAATACCAAGCAGGTAAGACATCCTGCAAATCTGTCCGTTCCAAACCAACTCTCCTCTGTAGCATCAGTATTGGTAGACCTAGCACATGGATACCTGCTCCCACGCACAGACAGGTGTTTGACTGCATTCATGGCCGTTCACATCCATTGCACCATTCTACTGTACAGCTATTGAAGACGAAGTTCATTTGTAATGGCATTACTAAGAATTCTAAGGATTGCTTCCGCGTCTGTACTTCATGTCAAACCTCAAAAGTACATCAACACATGGATTCAGGAGTAGGCATCTTTCCTCAACCTTAGCGTTTGTTTTCCCACATTCACGTCGACGTAGTTGGGCCCCTACCCCATCACAAGATCATTGTTACATGTTTACCTTCATCAACTGCTCCACTCATTAGCCTGAAGCCATTCCAATGGAAACTGCAATGCCCGCCTCATGTAGATATGTCTCACTCTTACAATGGATAGAGAAATATGATATCCATGACCTAATCACTTTTGACAGGGGTACTGACAACCACCTACAATCCTGCTGCCAAAGGATTGATTAAACGTTTCCATTGTATCTACAGCTTTGATGCCTCGATGCAACGACTCTAAATGGTTTATCAAGCATCACTAGGTCCTTCTGGGACTACGGACCACTCCTAAAGACGTCCTGGATGTCTCTGTAATGATGCTGAAAATGGTGTATGGTTACCTGTTGTCATCCCTGCCGAATTTTTTCCTTCTGGAACCTCTTCCAACAGCCTTCAGCGGCTACGGGAAGCTGTGGGAAAATTTACTCCCTGCCACCAGACTTACAAGCCCCCAGCTACACAACACATATCGACAAATTTGCGCTCAGCAAAGCACATTTTCCTGCACAATTTCACTAGCAAGCTACCGCTAACGTGCACTTACACATGCCGTTTCCTCATGATCCGTCGTACGCCGAAAGCAATCCTAATCAACAATGCTAGCAAATAAGACTGGGTCTCCATTGATCACCTAAAACCAGATGACCAATCTACAGTAAGCCTCTCAAAAGCAGGGCGACATATTTCACATGTATGTCATTTTTAGGGTGGGGGGAGCCATATACCTCACGTGATTCATACACACTCGTAAACTTTAATGATTTTGATTGTTATCTTATCATTTGCTCTTCCCTGTAATATTGATAAACCAACTTGTACAAACTTGATAGTTCATGCAATATGGTGCTTGAAATTTTGTGACGTTCTTGTTCACTAGTTGTGATATTTAAGCTCAATTTCAGTATAATAAGGTTTTGTTGCATTCACTTCACCTCTCGGATATCACTTAGCTGGTGCTTCTTTCAGTGGTACCTCATGGATTTTATTGGATAAATGGTTCAATAGTGTCCTCACTTCGTAAAGCTCTTAATAGTTGCAATGTGATGCAAGCAATTTATCAGAATTACTATTGATATGAAGCATTCAGTTTTATTGGGGCACTGTATTTTAGCTTTTCATTACAATTCAGAAATGGATCATTCCACCATTGTCATGGATGATGAACACCAGACAAATTGCTCTAATTCTTTCCTAAATAAACCAGTTGGCTATACAACATACAAATTACTTTGCTCTATAATGTAGTCTAAAATGTCTGGTGTAAAAAACTGAAATACTCAATTATCAACTGCTCAGTCATTGAGAGATCAATAGTTTCTTCCCATATAGGTTTTTCTAAAGCATTATTTCAAGCAGTTAAGTTCCAGCAAATGCGAACATCAGTTCGTTTTCTTCCATTGATAGATTTTATTTCCCTATAGTTGAGACAGGGTTTAGTTCAACATGATTAGTTGGCTATGCGTTCAGTGGCGTTGAATGAATGAGTCTTTGTTCTGCATTACTACATGGAGGAGAAAATATTTCACCTGCAATAGTTATAGTGAAAATCTCTGCATCAATGAAGTTCCCATCATCAGCTTCAGAAACATTAGTACTGCCCCTATCAGTTCATATTACCTAAAAATATCTCTCTCTCTCTCTCTCTCTCTCTCTCTCTCTCTCTCTCTCTCTCTCTCTCTCTCTCTCCCTTATTCATGTTTCACTCTTTCCCCTTCCTCTCGGTTACTCTCGTCCTTTTTTCTTTTCCCTAACTGTTATTTTCATTCCCTTATCCCTATACAGTATACTCATATGCAGCTGCTCATAATATATTTATATATATATATTTATATATATAAATATATATATATATATATATATATATATATATATATATATATATATATATATATATATATATATATATTTATATATATGTGTGTGTATATATATATACATACATATATATATATATATATATATATATATATATATATATATATATATATATATATATATATATATATATATATATATACACACACATCTTTTGGTAATGGTGAATAATGACCTTGAATTTGTGTCTACTGATAGACTATGCAGCCTTGTGACTTTCAAGTTACGTTTTGAAGGACTGTCTTTTTTGGCCGTAATTTACATTTTCTTTTTCATTACATCACTACAATCATACCACGAATATAGGATATTCTTTCCATGCAATTAGACAAAGTTTGAATGTTGCAATGTTTTAACTTTCGTCTCTTAAATATAAATATGCTTTATTTGTAATATGTCATCGTAAACTAATGCTTAAGGCATAGCGTACTGTGATTTCTTGCTCTCTCGGAGTTTCTGAGTTGGACTGATGTAATTTGGGGTCATAAACAAAGAATGATAAACAGTAACAAATGGGCATCATTTCAAAAGATTCAAATCTCATATAAATTACAAAATGAAAAGAATCATATTTTATCATTGTGGAAATTTTTACAGGATCCAGTACTTCTCAGCATATTTTACAACGCTTATAGTTGAAGTTATAAAATGTTCCAACAATGAAATGTGATGTATTATCACTCTATATATTTAACACGTGTTGTATTCCAGTATGAATTATATATAATACATAATCAAACTGTTAAATTTCTCTAAACTTTATAGCTTACCTACCTCACTGATGAATTAGGCCCCATCAAATCTGGTGATCAATGCAACTACAATGAAGTGGTTTGAAAACTCAAACTTTATCCACGCATCCTTATAGAATGTAAACAAACTCAGTGATACCAAATGGCACATGTTCAGATATGCTAGACGCAAAAGTTCCCTACTTCTATGTTCAAATACAGAATGCTTCTTACCTTTGAGCAATTTATTCTAAACGTAATTAATTCATCACCAGGCCTAATACAGAGTTCTTCATTTGTAAAATTTAATCATGGAAGGGACCTTGCAACTAATTCTCTACACGGGTGTATGATGACTCTTCCAA
This sequence comes from Palaemon carinicauda, assembly GCF_036898095.1. NCBI lineage: Eukaryota > Metazoa > Arthropoda > Malacostraca > Decapoda > Palaemonidae > Palaemon > Palaemon carinicauda. The sequence continues at coordinate 43,658,572 of NC_090750.1, read as the reverse complement.
GAGCGTTTAATCCTTTAACGGCTGGATTTCCAATCTCTCATCCTGGGTGCCTTAGTTTTTTCAATTTAAAGCTTTAATCATTATAATTAGTTATTGCATGCACTACTCTATCCACAAAGTAGTAAATCAGAGCCAAAACCTCTTTCTTTTCATAAAAAGTGTAAATTATTTTAATCATAAAATAACAAAACGCACGCTCTTAATTCTAATAGATAAAGAATCGTTCTTCCGTTTATGAGATATTGTTAATCCTACTCTGTGATAAAATTTAATCATGACAAAGGACTCTATTAGGACAATTTAACAAAATCGAGGTAAGATGAATTTCAATGATGTTGAAAGTCATGCAAAATTATTTCTTGTTAATGAAAGTCCCGACATAAAATAGATATTTGGAAATAATTTTTGATGTCGTATATTCTCTCCTCTTAAAACAACATAATTTTTTTTCCTGGTGTTCCCAATCAAATTCTCTCTCTCTCTCTCTCTCTCTCTCTCTCTCTCTCTCTCTCTCTCTCTCTCTCTCTCTCTCTCTCTCTCTCTCTCTCTCTCTCTCTCTCTCTCTCTCTGAATTTTTATTTTGTTATAAGAAGACATTTTCTATAATTTTTAAGAATTTACCTCATTTTACTTAACAGAAATACTAAGATGAGTTTTATAAGCGACGTTCATTTTTCCTTGAGAGTCGCCCTAAAAGAGACGTTCTACAAGAACCTCGTTCCTTAGTTCGAAGACAGTAACTTTAACTTATATATCATGTCTCCATATTTTTGCTTATTCTTTTTATTCTAGGATATATTTATCAAAATCATTAGGTTGAAAGTAATGCTTTAAAGGTAATTAAATGCATAGTATATATGCATACATAACAAATGGACTGGCATTACTAAACCAGTTGCCTAGGGAGCGAATTTGAAACACCATACTGCTTACCTGTGATTAATGACAAAACTCTTTCAATCCTGTAAAAAGAGAAGCTATACAAACTCCAACATCAAGAAAAGGTGTGCAGCCATATTTCCAATAAGGGCTATTATTAGTGACCAAAGAAATATAACTGCTCAATTCAAAGGGTCATTTGTATGATTTCGACACCAGTAATTGAATATAATTTTGACATTAGTATGGGTAAATCATGCTAATAAATTATAATCTACCTAGAAAGGAAGAGAAATTCTTATTTTACATAATTGTCAGTGCGAATATATATGTATGTATATATATATATATATATATATATATATATATATATATATATATATATATATATATATATATATATATATATATATATATATATTAATTCTCATATTGATTTTTTTACGTGTATTCATATTAGTATAAAACTCGTCTGTAATTTAAGAATTATTTAACTCTATATTGATGGAAACGTAACCTACGGTTCGTAGTGATATACAGTAGGTAGAGATCTGAATGATATTTGCTACCAAAAATGTATTACTAACTTTGCTTGGAGGGGATACTGGAAAACCTTCTACTAAAACGAATTACAAATCAAATTTATCAAGAAAATTACTAGATACAAGGAAGTTGGTATATTTTCATGAGTTCCGTATATTACAGTAGTTCTCGTTAAAACATAATTTTACTTACATTACTAGAATCAATTAAAGAAACATATCAAAGCCAGAAATGAGGTAATCAGGCTCGGTTATTTTAGTATTTCATCCTTACATTTGCATGATTAGAAATATAAATGCAAAGGTATTGTGAGCCGTTACTCCTGGGGCTCTAAAAAAGTGAAGAAACCAATCAGGGGCTTCTCAAAAAGCTATCCCAGTGTGCATAAGCCAAAATATATATTGAATACGCCAATGCTCAGCAGTAATTGTTGCTTCAAAGCATTACTCGGTTTCCTGGAGAGCGATTAATTGGCGTGTCTGAATGGAGATGTCTTCAGCAAACTCATCGATTTCGTTGTTGCTGCTGCTGTGACGGATATCCTTGAGAGAGAGAGAGAGAGAGAGAGAGAGAGAGAGAGAGAGAGAGAGAGAGAGAGAGAGAGAGAGAGAGAGAGAGAGAGAGAGACCCATCCAAAAATTGTCGTGGGAAAAAATCATTGTTTGAACAATTATTTTTCTGCAGAAAATATCATTTTGCCATACATCTATTCCACCATACAAAGATCACAGTAGTGATGTCCCAGAGGCTTTTTCAATTACCGAAATAAAAAAAAGGAGCATTTTGGTAATTAACAACATATACCACCATTCACATATTCCAATTATTTTACGTACGGTATAATATTAGGATTTGATACTCTGATAACGGAAGAAGGCTCCACAACTTTTTTTTTACAATGTTTATCAAACACACACACAATTCATATAACAACTCATTATTAACTATAAATACTGTTTATGAAGATTGCCTAGTACAGTACCTTTTGAAACCCCCTACTGACAAGCAATTGCTTGCTGTTCCCCAGTTTTAGGAATCATACACAACTTTCATTAATAAATCACTTTATATCTTTCATTTACTGTATATTCAAAGAGCTTATATATATATATATATATATATATATATATATATATATATATATATATATATATATATATATATATTTATATATATATATATATATATATATATATATATATATATATATATATATATATATATATATATATATGTATGTATGTATGTATGTATGTATGTATATCATTGTCAAAAGCTGTAAATATTAACTAGTCTACTGCAGGAAAAAGGCCTCAGATACATCCTTCCACTCACGTCTATTTATGGTCTTTCTATGCCAGTCCATACCATCAAATATTCTTTGCTAGTCAACCCATTGTCTTCTCTTCATTCCCCCTGCTTCTTTTATATTTTCTAGAGACCCACTCCGTAATTTTTTGAGGTTCATTAATTATATATCATATTTCATATATGTTCTGTTCATGTTCAATTCTTTTTCTTGCTTGCTGACTTCAGTTAGACCTAAAGTTCCTGACGAATAGGATAATAATACTTTTGATTTTAGTAAAAGTTTCATTTTGCATTTTCTTTTGTTTAACAAATGTTCTCCATGATATTGTTAATCTTCTTATAATTTCGGTATCATATCCTGGAAAAAACTTACTATCTCTCCTAAGTATGTATATTTAATAACAATCTCTAGAGTTTTCCCATAACCCTTTTTTTGTTTGTGACTGAGTTTTCATTGAACATTATCTTAGTTTTACGCATATTGATTTTCAGTCCTACATTTTGCTTTCTCTATTTAAATCGTCTTTCATCTTTTGCAATTCCTCCCATGATTCAATGGACAGATATACATCTTATTATTAAAATCTTTCAAGAGACATAAAAAAAAAATATTATTAGTGCTGGAATTGTATGATTGATTATCAAATAAAATAAGAATTATAATTTGAAAATCACTCAAATAAATACGCTAACGGCATCCCATACAAAGGAAGGAATGTTTTTTTTTTTTTTTCTATGAATTTCTGGCAGTGAGACAGAAGTAACCCGAGTTGTAATAGAGAAAACATTGCCATTTAGACTCGTTGTAATAGAGAAAACATTGCCATTTAGACTCGTTGTAATAGAGAAAACATTGCCATTTAGACTCGTTGTAATAGAGAAAACATTGCCATTTAGACTCGTTGTAATAGAGAAAGCATTGCCATTTAGACTCAAAATATAAAGTTTTATAAGACAGTTATCAGTCATATACTACACTATGGGATAGAAACTTGGGAACTTAGAGGAGAGAAAGGATTGTTGGAAAGAAATGATATTGAGATTGTGAGATGCATTGCGGGAATATTGCTACGGGAAAGGAGGGAGAGTCATGATATATGAAGAATATATGTTATATATGATGTTAAAGATAAGGCGAGGGAATCTCGTCAAAGATTCTATGGTCAGGTAATAAAAGGTGAGAATATGTGTGCACGCGTATGTGTGTGTGTGCCCATCAAGTTGGTGTGTACGAACCCCATCACTGAAGATTCTATGATTAGAACCCTTAAAAAACCATAAGGTGTTTTTCCTCATTTCAGCCTGATTAAGTAAATCCTTTGTCCTTGCTGTGGCTTTCAACTCATTAACGAGGTCAATCATCTTCCATGAAAAAAAGGACCAGTATTATACTTTTTGTTTTCACTAATTTGCTGATTTAGTAATTAATGACTCTTATGATTATATCTCACTGATTATAACTTCAGCTTTTGTTAATGATTTACCGGGTTCCTTTTACTTCAATTCGGTCTTATTTGCGGTTGCCTTTGTTTACTGATATTTTGTATTTTTTATAAAATTTTGAGAGTAGTAAAACTATGTTCCTTAAACTTAAAAACACATTCTTTATCTATTGTAATATATCTTCTTTTTTTGTACTAAAAACAGATTACGATATAATCATCTACATTCACTTTAATGGAACTCCAATAATTTTGGTATTTCAGCTTCATGAATGAATTGTTGAATGTAAATCTTGATGTAGCGTAGACTATTAGGATCTTCATTGTGATATCCCCATTTACTTTTAATCCTAATTTAATAAAATCAAAACGCTTCATAATTTAGAAATGACAAATATTTCGTCGTGTCGTAAAATAAACCGATTACCAAACATGGTAAATAAAATAAAAGAAAATAATGCGATATCTCTAAATACGATGTAGCCTTCAACAAAAATTTCCTCATAACTGTTATTAAAATATTGTATTCACTTTATTGTAAAATAATTTATTTGTTACCTTTTTTCTCTCAAAACAAGAATACCAATAACACAATAATAATTATCATTGTTGTTGCTGTTGCTGTTATATTTTTTTTTTTTACATACCAGGCAAAAGATTTTTAGCAAATATGTTTGTATCCTCCTGAAGGAACATAAACCTTAAACGATATTATTTAAACTTCCCATCAGATAAAGTTTCAAAACAGTCTAAAAACCAAATGCAGTTTATCCTGTGTATAAATTATGATAAGTCCCTTCTCAAACGGGACATTACCGAATGCAAGAAAAGTTTATGCTTAATACGCTTACCGGGCAAATCTCCCCCAAATGTCAACGCTATTCTTTAATTCAGCTGACGTCAGTATTTTCATTTTCTAAATGGACCTGCAAAATTAAGATTGGAGTGGGTGACGTGTTTGAAGATGCGAGGCCAGATCGGAACTTTAGCAATCCCCTTTGTTCTCACTGCGCTTACACGTTGCATACTGAACTAAATGAAAGCGGAAGTCTCCATCTCTTGCCTCGAATGTGATATGTAAAACACATCTCAGTTTAGTTTT
>NC_090750.1:43648572-43652795 GCF_036898095.1 Palaemon carinicauda | reverse complement strand
CCACACCTTCCAAGAAGTGCCAAGAGTGACGGACAGCTAAGTGCACCATCAGCAATCGACAGTCAATGGGGAGTGAAAACCTTCAGGGCCTTCCTCCATGGTCAGTTCTTCGTGAGTTATTCTGAATACCAGCCCCTGGTGTATCTTCATGCCATGAAGATGGTAGACAGTCGTCTAACACAGACACTGTCTGAATTTAACTTTGTTGTTAACTACTGTCAAGGTGATCAGAATGCCGCAGCAGACTTATTATCCTGCTGGCCCGCATTAAGTGACTGTTTGCTTCCTACTGAACCTACCACTCCCAAGTTGCCTGCTGGACTGGTCTTGTATAAAGAGGTTCGTGGTGGTTCAGATTCTCTCATAGAATCTTTGGAGCTAGTCGTGAACTGCTGGAAGGCTCAGGTGTTGCACCGGACTCTAAGCAGATGGGAACCAAGCTTCGGGATGCCTTAGTTTATCAGTTTCTGAAAGATGCTGTCCAACTAGGTTTCAAATGTGACAAGATTAGCAGGAACAGGATCAAGGCAATGCATTTTCTTCTGTTGAACAAGCTCATCCCTAGGTTTGAGGGGGTATTCCGTGTTACTAAGGTACACGAGAATAAGGTCACCTATGAGCCGCATAGATTGCATGATGGTGATATGGAAAATGCACATTACATCCAGTTAAAGGATTGGCTTGAGCCTCCAGTCTATTTTAGGAGGCATTTTCTCTGGTATCCTAGTGGTCCTGACCCTGTAAGTGAGACTCATAATAGTCCATGACTTGCCGATAATATTTAGACTTCGCCGGAAGTCTCAGAGAGTTCTGGTACAAGTAGTGATGGTCACTCTTCTGGGATGGCTGCAATAGTCACATACCTTTTGTCTCGAGATTGTAACAATTCCCGATGGCAAAGAAAAAATTACCGTCCTTCGCGAACTATTACCCAGCCTAAGCCCATCATTAAGCCAGCTTCGACCTATGAGAAGAAAAAAAATGCACTGGATGCTTGGTTATATTTTCCAGAGAATTTTGATGAGACCCCTCTATTAAGCCTAAATCTATTCGAGATTGTGTGGTCCTCCAAATGTGGGAGAACAGCCCAACTGAAATGTGTGAAACCCTGATTTTGACTCCTGAATTGGTGGTTTACTCTCCTGTGCCCAAATTTCCAAAACCCTGTTTCTTGACCTTCTTTTTCCAAGAGGAAGGTATCGTTCATCCTCCAGGGAGTTGGGAATTCTGGGAAGTTTCCACCTTTCTGTTGTTGTAACCACTTTCTGCTGGCGCCAAGAGTTCCAGTTCAGAATGGTCAAGACCTGCTACTTTAGCAACCCTGTATCTGACTCGGCAGTGTCTATTTATCCTGATTATGTCTTTTTTGGCTTTTTGCCACCCGATTGTGACGATCGACTGTTGCCTGAAAATTCCACCTCCAGCGGATTTAGTCCCCCATGGACTAGGTCAAGAGATCCTGTTCCTGACATACCTTTAGTTCAGGCTAGAGTCATGGAGTGGAAGCCTCGTTACACTAACCACACACACACACACACGTATATATACATACATACATACATACATATATATATATATATATATATATATATATATATATATATATATATATATGCTAGTAAATAGACCTAAATTTTCTATGATATTTAAAATGTCCAAGTAATGAAATGATGAAGCACCATATTTTTTTTTTTTTTTTTTTTGCGAATCTATAAAACGGAACGGTTCGAAAAAAAAATTCAGATGCCCTTATAATGTACTATTATAGTGTTTTATAAACAAAAATTAGAAAAAAAAAGTTACACTTCAGAATTAAGCCTCCATTTTTTTTTCATATTCTTCTTCAGAGACTCACAATGATAATAAAAAGGCAATCTACTCCATATAATTTTTCATTGTTCTCTAAGTAATTCTTGGGACTTTTTTTATCATGATATTATCGTTGCGTACTGTTATTATTATTGTAATTTTTATTGGAACTTATTTCAGATATTTCTCTTGAGACTATCCCTCATCAACTCTGTTATTCAACTCTCCTATATCCAATTCTGTACCTTTAGATATTTTTTTTTTCTTTTATCAAAACTAAACAGTTTTAACTCATCAAAAAATTGCTATTTCATAATGTGTTTTGTTGATGATATTCGGTAACCATAGAATTTTTTGAAAGCCTCGTCCCAGATTTATTGTTTTGACCATCTTTACTGTCCTGGGTAGAGATTAATAACTATTTGGTATTTTTCTTCTTGTTTATCTCCTTTTCTCTTGGGCTAAGCTCTGTAACAACAATAGGAATGTTCAAAAATATATTTTTATTCCTTTTTAACCTTCCAAATATAATAGCTATTATTGCAGATAGTAGAAATAATATCATTATTGGATGTAAGGAAACCTAATGAAGCTCCAAATTGATAGGTAGATAGATATATAGGTTAGTGGATAAATAAAGGACGAGGACACGTAGCATAAACTAAACAGAGATCGATAGATAGAATCCTAATAATGTATGTGAATGCAAGCAAAAATTTTTAATGTGAATATGTCTAAAAATCAGTATTTCTAAACATCAGCGATGACCAAAAAAAAGGTGATTTATTGTACTAGTTTACATTTATTTATTAAACTCCTAATATTAAGTGGCGTTGCAGGTTAAGAAACGAGAAGGCACCAACACCATCGATTCCTACAAGGTCTAACAAAATCTCACCAAAACAATTGCCATTGAAGACATTATTTCATCTATGGTAACTTTATTTTTTTTTCATGTGTGAAATACCGTTTGTATGTATGTATGAATGTATATATATATATATATATATATATATATATATATATATATATATATATATATATCACCAAAATAAAAGTAAAATATTTTTGAATTCAAGACAAGTTTTATGTATCAGAGAAAACTACCGTACGTAAGATTTGTTCATTGTTTTAGTGTCCATTTCCAAGTAAGAGATATATAACATCTGGGTTATTAATAAGAAAAGTCTTTCATCATGGTCGGTGAGATCTCTATTTTATAGCCTCACCAACTGCTCCAAAACGACGCCAAGTAATTCTCTTTTGGAAACGTGTCTTTTATCGGTGGTTCGACTTAGGAAACACCTTGGGCAAATGATGTTATTTCTCTTCATTGTGGATGAAATGGGTGTATAAGAGATAAATGAATGTTGCAGTCATATTTAATGCAATTGTTTCTCCTTAACGAAATTTAACAACTGAGCATTACAAAACTCTTTGATATGAAAAAGGTAGTTTCTTAACACATATTTATTCCATAAACAGCTTTTATTGTTATTAATTAGGGAACACCAAATGAATTTTTAAAATCATTTACAACATTTCTGATAGCTTTTTAATTATCTTTTAAATTATTTTATTCACCAACTAGAAGCTTTGAACTCACGGGGAAAACAAATAATAAAAATTTCCCCAAAGGCAGGACTTCAAATTATCAGGGATATTATAAATATTATAAACACTATAAACACATGTTTCTTGAGACAAATGGCTTTTTATCGCACGTGTTTCATACTCGTACACTGCAACGGTTTTTAGTTTCTTCCTTATCACTCGCTCTTCCCTGCACTATTAATTGACTATTCTGTATTCTCACGCTAGCACAAGCTTTATAATTTTTTTATTTTTTAAAGTTTTTCCTCGCAAGTCACTGCATATAAATTCGATAATTTTTTAATAATGTTTAGTTGCATTCAATTTGAGTCTCATTGTCAACTAATTGCCCGTTTACACACATGTCCAATAGAAATAGTATCAATGCTTCACCCACTGGAGATGTTTGAGAGTACCGTGTACATAAATTTTTGGATGCTTTAAAAAAATAAATATGGCTTTACCATAAAGAAACAGTAAAATGTATAAGCTTATACGAATTTCCTATATTGCACAGGGGAAAGGTATCACTATTCATACTTATCATATTACTTATTTATAAGCAATATCAAAAGAGTGTTTCATATGAGAGAGAGAGAGAGAGAGAGAGAGAGAGAGAGAGAGAGAGCGTGTGCGTGTGTGTGAGTGCAGCCCTTTTTTTATTTCGTATCAACGAGGAAATAAAGCGAAAAGCACAAGATCGGTCCATTCAGCAAATCCCATATACCAAGGATTCTTTAGAGAGGATTTCTGATAGCAGTTATTGAGCTACGGAGAGGATGGTCGGCTTGCTTGTTCCTGGGATATAGTTCGAAATTTTA
>NC_090750.1:43643572-43646072 GCF_036898095.1 Palaemon carinicauda | reverse complement strand
TGCAGCAGTACTCACAATCACCAGCTGCCGTATAGCCAAGCTTTTTCGGCTCTCTTAACAAATGTTAACGACCAAAAGGATTTGCTCGCCCTCAGGGAAATGACCAGTATCTCTTGCCAGCATCCTACCACGGACGGCTCTCTCGTGAAGTAAGTCTACTTCGTGCCCTTTGGGTATGATGTGTACCTGAACCTTTATGAGCTGCCATCCCCGATGTCGATATTTTTCCCAATTCGTCACCTTCAAAACCTCCATCAAAGCATACACACAAGACAGATTTGACAACTATTCAACATAGACTGAAACAGATGTGAGAGCGGCAGTACACAGACGCCCACCCCGTGACGTGCAGGAGCAGCAACAAAGCTGCCCATCGCTATATATACCACCCCTTGCTTACACCCCAACCAACAACATCTTCATGAACTTACTGATGCCCATCAGCCATAGTTATGTTACTACCACTCACGATTCAGGACTATATGAAGAACTGTGCAGTAGGGTTGTTAGTGACCAAAAAATGTATAAGTAGGCCATTGTTTGTGATGGTAGCCTCCCCTATCAATAATCTTTTCTTTTTATATGATGCAGATACAAGCATGCATTTTTCGGTAGATTCGGGTGTATGCCATTCTTTTCTGGTGAGGAAACTCTAAAGGACATGACATGGTCTGTCTAAGTCTGCCAACATCTGCATATTAGCTGCCAACAGATCTGGGATACCCATCTATGGTTATGAAAACCTCTTATATTGTTTTGAAAGGCCAATTTTAATTGCAATTTTTTCGTTGCTAAAGTCACATTGCCAATCTTCAGTGCAGATTTCCTTTCACATTTCCACCTCCTGGTTGATGTCACTCATTGACGGTTAGTCAAAGCGGATTTGTACTCTTAGACACCTCTCTAACCCGCCCCTCCGATCTAGCTGTCCACATTAGTGCACCCATGGATGCCTACAACCATCTCATCACATCGTGCCCAGATGTTTTCCATCCAGATCTTCCTCAAACGCCAACGGTTCCAGCAAAAGAGGTTATTTATTACCATATCAAGACGACCCGATCCCGAGTATTCACCTGATTTATGCGTAACACACCGGATTGTTTGGCAGCAACTAAAGAAACGTTCAAGAAAAAGGAAAAAAAGGGGCCTTTGTCAAAAGTCCTCACGCCCATTGCTATCACCATTACTCATTGTCCTGAAGAATGATGGCTCACTTCTCCCGTGGGGGATTACAAAGGCATGAACATGCAGACAAATGAGATCACTAACCCCTCCCAAACATTGCTGACGTGACTTCCTTCTTGCACAAAGCAATGTTTTTCCCTTACTCTCAACTTGCTGAAGGGGCATTATCAGGTGCCCATGAATCCTTAAGACATCCCTAAGACCACCATCACCACCCCTTTCGGTACATACACCTTCAATTACTTCGTAATGCTGAGGTCACTTTTCAATGCTTCATGGATGGCATCTTAGGAGAGCTCCCCTTTTGTGTATGTTACATGGACGATGTACTCTTCCATCAAAAAGGAACACTTCTGTGACCTACGCATCGTGCCTAACCGCCTATAACAGACGTCCTTGAGGTCCGGTATAAAAAGTGTACAATGGGTGCCAATGAAATATCGTTCTTAGGGCATGGCATCACACCTGAAAAAATCAACCGCCACTCTGAGGAGGTAGCAGCCGTTCAGAACTCCTCACGCCCTTGAAAGTCAAAGCACAGAAAGAATTCTTGGGCATCATCAATGATTATCACCGTTTCCTGTCAGACATTGCCACCGCTCTTGGCCCCCATCCACCCCTCCCTCAAGGATAAGCCAAAAGATCTGAAGTGAGGTCCCCTCCAAAAAGTGGCCTTCTGTAATGCAATTAATGCCCTATTAGCAATTGCTGCTCTCTGTTATCCCATGCCATATGCACCTCTCCTTCTCTCTAAGGATACCAGTGATATTACTATTTGTGCAGCACTGGAGCTCGCCCTGCCCATTGCCCTTCTTCAGTAAAAAAAAAAAAAAACCTTCCAAGGCGTAATCCAGCTACTTTACCTTCCACTACGAATATCCTTTGGTGCACGCCTTCACTGGACAGCCAGACACCTGATCCACCAGTTAATGCCAACCTCTCTCGGCCATAGCTGAATACAATTGCACCCTTGTACACATACAAGGCAAAACTGAAACCCATTGCCGATGCCCTTTCAAGAAATACATTGGCCGCCAATCACCTAGAGTTAGATTACATCACTTTGGCAGAAGCCCAACGAAAGGATTCGGTGTACAAATCATACAGGAAATTCTGCACATCCCTCCATTACGAAGATGTACCCCTCAACGAATCCAATGCCACCCTCTTTTCTGACGTCAGTACTGGTAAACCTAGACCGTGGATACCTGCTTACATGCAATACTGCATAAATACTAAATAAAAAGTTTCTTTAGCACGGCATTACTACGGGTGCTAAGGAATGGGTCTGCGCCTGTAATTCATGCCGAAC
>NC_090750.1:43623572-43636072 GCF_036898095.1 Palaemon carinicauda | reverse complement strand
AAGGACTGAAGAGAATAAAAGGACAGTCAAACAGAGGAGGCTGACAGAGCTATTAAATCAGGGAGTGGCTATGGTTAAGAATTGCTCATAGAATTATTAATTAAATCGCTAATAGGGCAAAGAAGAAGAAGCATATACCCATCCCATTAAAAAGAGAGATGGATCTGTTACAACAACAGAGGATGAAGAAAGCCAACGTTCGATGGAACACTTTACTGAGGTCATGAATAGGTGTTTTGAAAGGAATGATTTGAATGATATACTTGAACTGAGGAAGATCTTGATGTGCCCATTAATTAATTCAGTGTGTTTGAAGTCGAAGCTATTCTTAAAAAACCCAAAAGATGGAAAGCCCTTGGATACAATTGAATAACTACTGAGATGATATTGCCTTTAAATGAAGAATATTTTGTAGAATGTGGTATGGAGAGACAAAACCTGATGAATGGGAGGTAAGTGTGTTGGTGAAAAAAAAAAAAAAAAAGAGATATGACTGATTACAATAATTAAAGGGGCTCCACTCTAACGTCAGTTGTCATGAAATTATATAGTTTGCTTATTCTGAAGAGGCTAGAGAGAAAGATTGATGAAAAATTGAGAGATGAACAATCGGGATTTAAATAAGGTGGAAGTTGTACTGACCAAATTTTCATTTTATGACATGTTGTACAGCAATGTGTAGAATATAGTAATCCAGTGTTGATGGTATTTGTGGACTATGCAGAAGCCTTTGATAGTAAACACCGGACAATTTTGTGGAGATTACTACATTATTTTGGAGGTCTTTATAGAGAAGTAAACTTGATTCAGTCTATTCATGAGTATAGTAAGTGCAAAGTTAATGTTAGTGGAGTACTATCAAATTAATTTCCAGTGAACAGTGGAGTACTCCAAGGGAATATGTTGTCAACTATGTTTTTTTATTAATGCATAGAACCGTTGTAGAAAAGGATTGGACTGGATTGGTAATAAGAAGTTAGCTGACCTAGAGTATGCTGATAACGCTGTTGTCACAAGAAGAAGATGAAAAAAAAAGCAAATAATAACGAGACGAATGCAGACACAAGATTGTTGATCTGTGCCTTCAAAGCTCTGAATTGCTTGGTCCGCGCCAGTGACGTGTTCTTGCTCTGTCATATTGCTGAGTCATAACCCTTTCCCACATGTCATGGTTGAGGAGATGAGACAGCAAGCAGAAGTGCCAAGTACACACAAACAGAGACAGATGTCTTCTCTACCTAAACCCCAGTGGATACCCATGGTACCCCATCCGGGTCCCGCCAAACATAAGGAGAAATCATGGCCAGAAAGGATCAGATAATTCAGTTAACGACTGTAGTGCCATCCCGTCGTTCGAGGCCGACCCTGGCCTTACAAACTCTTTGCTAATCACTATGTAAAGTTTTTCTAATTTCATAAAAAGCCCCCCTTGCTTCTGTCTCCCCAGCCAGACCTTAGAAGTATGTTCAATTGATGTATTGTTTAACGAGCACCTAGATATAGAACTTGAAGTCGATTCGACATTGTGACTAATATTTTTCAAGAATTACCCAATGCTACCGTGACTGATAATTGATGTGCTCTTTCAGAATGTGAATTAATTACTTTGTTAAATATACAACTGTAAAAAAAGATACAGAGTAACATCTGTCATTATCCTCATACCCTTGTTTTAAGCCCCAACTACCACACGGCCACGTGACACTGTCCTTACTAGAAGAACACCACAGGATTCTCAATGCTTGTTTACCAGAATGCATGAAATATCACAGAAGGTTGGGATCAAGATATATAGAAGAAAGGCAGAGATGATGAGAACGGAATGTGCAGTGGAAGATGAAATATCATTGGAAGGCGAAAGGATTAATGAGGTAGAACAATTTAAATAATTAGGAACTATGCAGGGTCTTTAGAATTGGAGTTTAATGAAAGATTGAAAAAAAGCAGATTAGACAATAACTAGGTTATATAAAGTTTGGAAAACAAATCGCATGAAATCAGGCTAAATACAAGGAATCAATATCCATAAATTTTGTAGATTTGAAAATAAGGCCTTCAGTAGAATATTTAGAATTAAATGGCAGGACAGGATTAGAAATTATTCAAGTGCCGTATATGGATAAGATCATGTTGAGGGGCAGATGGATATGGTTTGGGCATGCTCTTCGCACTCCCGAAGAGAAATTAGTTCACCAGACTTTCAACTGGGCTCCTCAATGCACTAGAAGAGTTGGAGGACCCAGACCTACATGGCGGAGGACTATGAAGCGTGAAGTAGGAAATGACGAATGGAGAAGTAATGAATAAAAGGCTCAAGATAGAGACGACTGGTGAAATTTAACTGAGGCCTTTTGCATCAATAGGCGTGGGAGGAGATGATGATGATATATATGTGTACGTGTATATATAAATATATATATATATATATATATATATATATATATATATATATATATATGTATATATATATATATATAAATATATATATATATACTTGTGAATATATATATATATATATATATATATATATATATATATATATTATATATATATACAAGTATATATATATATATATATATATATATATACTTGTATATATATATATATATATATATATATATATATATATATATACAAGTATATATATATATATATATATATATATATATATATATATATATAATTCTCAATCAAGGGTTACAAAATGAGTTTAATTGTTATCAATAATTATTGAAAAATTAAGATAGTTTACCGTAATCAATATGATAATTATCATAAATTTCAATTACTCACTTGGTGTATATGATGAAAAAAAAAAAAAAGCTCATGTGCAAACTATGGAAATAAGTTTTTAACTATCACTAGATACTATCCCTAGGCACTTCTGTTGGATACACGTGGTTGAGTGGGGTGTGGTTTGAGATCACCAAGTCACAAAGTAGTGAAGTAAAACTTTACTGTTTCCTTAGTCTTGTTTGATTGTATAATTAAAACGACATGAACACATACTTATATATATATATATATATATATATATATAAATATATATTTATATATATATATATATATATTTATACATATATATATACTGTATATATATATATATATATATATATATATATATATATATATATATATATATATATATATATATATATTTAACCCCCATCTAGAGAAGATTGTCATCCTGAAATCAAATAAGAAACGAAAATAACTGATATGTGGAATTTTTTCCTCCAAATTTGCAATACCCACGCCTGCTATAAAAAAGCAATCAGTTCTAGAATATAGGAGTCCGGTGGTTTGTGAAATTCAAATCTAATTTCATACTGGTCACATGCGTAAAGCCATGAACAATTTTCCAGCTAGGCTCAAAGGATTTAAAAGCAGAATATGCATCATTAATATTCATGCTCACGGCTGACTTAACAATAGTCCTATTTTGAATTACACATTGCTCTTTTACATAGAATTACATAGCACTTTGAAAAGGAATGTGTCTTCCGAAAATATCTAAACTTTCATTCCGAGACATAAAGGAATGTTGATATAGCTTATGGCTAACATTTGTGCGTAAATATTTCATTCCTTTCATGCTATATAAAATTAAAAAGAAGTAATAAAAAGCCATCCTTAACAATGTACATTACAAACACACACACACACACACACAAACACACACATATATATATATATATATATATATATATATATATGTGTGTGTGTGTGTGTGTGTGTCTGTGTGTATGTGTATGTGTCTGTGTGTGTGTGTGAGATAGGACTTGGCCCGATTTCCTAATTTGGGGGATAGCCAAAGTGAAAAGAAGAATAAAGGGGGACTTTTCTTCTCTTCGTCCCTCCCGGCTTGATGAGGAATTCAGCAGAGTTGGAACTGTACTGCTAGGATTAAACAGCCCCCCGCCCACCTCCCCATTATCCACCACAATGAGGCTTCATATGCTGAATGGCCTACCGCCGCTACCTCAGCGACTGAAGAAAGCAGCAGGTCCTATCGGAACCGTGTCACAGTTGCTTGTCATTCAGTCCTATTTATTGCACACTCTTTTGCCTTTCTCACACACATCCTCCTATCATCCATTACTTTCTTCACTCCATCAATCCAACCAACCCTTGGCCTTCCTTTTAACATTTCCCATCAACTCTTCCATTCATCACCTTTAGCAGACAGCCATTTTAATTCTATCTACATGCCCAAAACACCTCAACTCATTTATATCCATTCAAGAGGCTAATTAATTTCTTACATCCGTTCTCACCCTCAAATTTTCGTTCCTAACCCCATCTAATTGAAATACACTAGCCATACTTTTCAGACATTTCATCTCGAACACATTCAATATCTGTCTCTCCGTCACTTTCATCTCCCAAAACTGTGATCCATAAATCACAGTTGGTACAATTACTTTCTCATACAAAACTCTACATTTATTCCTAACAGTTTACTTTTTACCGCTCCCTTCACGAACCCTAACACTATACAACCTTAATTCACTCAGACACATTTGCTTCTACTCCACCATTAGCAACAGCAACAGACCCCTCGAGTAACTTTCCATTAAACATTGACATTCAATCTAGCACCATCCTCCCTTTTCGTACATCCCGTAATCTTACTCTTATGCCCAATAATTCTCAGCTTCCTTCTATCTCACAGTCTTTCAAACTCTCATTTATCAGTTTCAGTCTTTGACCCATCACTCAAGCATTCACATCTAATACAACCACAACAACAAACAAATGGAACTACCATGGTGAAATCAAGCATCCCATTCTTAGCCATACTCTAAATGGAAAACAATCCCTCAATTCATTTCCTATCCTAACACATGCCACAATGCTGTGTATAAGCTCTTCACTGCTTGCAACAACCTTCCACTAATTCCATATAACCTTATCTTATTCCACTCTGCTTTCCTATGAACTCTATCATAAGCTTGCTTCAGGTCCATTAATTAAGCATACACGTCCTTACCTTTTGCTAAATATGTCTCGCATATCGGCGTGACTATAAAAATCGGATCCATACATCCCCTACCTCTCCTAAATTCACCCTGTATTTCTGATATTACATCCTGTTTCATCCTTAATCCTATTAATTAACCCTCTACCCTACACTTTTCCAATCACACTCTACAAACTAATACCCGTAGAATTACAACACTCATGAAAATCTCCCTTAGCATTGTATAGTGGAACAATACTCGCACACACCCAGTCTACTGGTACATCAACTATTCAAGTACAGTCACACCGCCTTTTCTTTAACATATCAGCCCTCACAACATACATACAAGGTGTTGTTCCTGCTCTTGTTTCATCTGGTGCTCTCTTTACTTCTACTTATAATCTTTACGTATCTCCTCTTCAGCGTCCATAATGTTTTCCTCTACAACGTACATAGTGTTTTCTCTCAAAGGTGGATAGTGTATGTTCAAACATTGAAATTTTTGTAGTTTTAATTATAAGAAGTGACATGTATATGTCAGTAAGGGTATATAAAAAATAACTGGTTTTTATAACTGGTACTGTGAGATTAGGTTAAAAAGTGAAGTGTAATTATTGTGCTTAAACCTTTGGTAACTTTAAGTGAGCCGAAGGACATAGGAGTAACAGTTAAGTATATGTAAGTGTAATTCTGATTAATTTTTTATAAGTGTTAAAGTGTCATTCATTCATTAATTGTCAAATTTAAATAGTTTTATTAATTAATTTCTTTTGAAACTAGTGATTGTATATTTTTTTAAATGTCTTTCTTTTATTCTTATTGTAATGTTTAGTTCAGATTAAATATTTCAAGTTATTTAGTTTTGGTGTTAATTTTTATTTGTTAAATTTTCAAAGAATATATTTATCTTAGTAAAGTGTGTATTATTTCAATCACCATAACATTTCTCAGTGCTTTGCTCGTATCCCCTGAATAAGAACCGAAGTAAGAGGTTTATTTAAGATTAGTTCCCGTTAAAAGTAAAGTAATCACCCAGTTTTGTTTTGAGTGTAAAGTAAAGAGACCTTTTAGATATTCAGTGTTCATATATATTATTGCCTGTGTATTATTCTCAGAGCTCGGAGATATTTCTCTTGTATATTAGATTATCGAGTATAAAGCAGGTGGGTTTTGGAGCTCAGGAATTGACGTATTTCGTTAGTTTTAATATATATTTTTTTTATGACAAGACCCTTTGATTGAGCGAGTCTTAGTTATTGATGATAACAGGGTCGTGTTTTGTTTAGAAGTTTGATCAGGTTAGTGTTGATAGGATTCTGTGTATTGATAAGATATATTTTTGGGAGGTATAATTTTTTGTAAAGTACAACATGGCGCCGTTAAATGAGCAGGAATTTTCTGGAAAACACAGTTGTTCAAGGAATTGTTGGAAGCTAATGTAACTAAAGCTCAGTGGCTCGCTATTTTAATTGCATGGGGTGGCCAAGCAACTGGTGGAATGATTAAAGCCAAAATCAAGTGTTTAACCTTAAAAGCTTTGATAAACTCAGGAAAGGTGACGGAAGAAGATATTGCAGCATCTTCCGACCTTTGGGAGAAGGTTAAAACGGAATTCGTAGAGAAGCAAGGATCAGAGGACCCACAAACTGAAAGAACAAAAGCAGAAACAAGTGTATAGAGTGAGTTTGGAAGAATTGCAAGAAAAGAAAATTTGATTAAGTTGAAGTTTATGGTAGAACGGGAAAAGAGAGAGGGGGAAGAGGCGATGGAAATTGAAAGAAATGCGTGGGAAATGAAAGAAAAAGAGAAAGAAGAAGCAAGAGAAATTACAAGACATGCAAGGGAAATGTAATCAAGAGAAATTACAAGACTGGAAGAAAGAGAGAGGGAAGAAGCAAGACATGCAAGGGAAATGGAAGCAAGAGAAATTGCAAGACGGAAGAGAGAGAGAGAGAGAGAGAGAGAGAGAGAGAGAGAGAGAGAGAGAGAGAGAGAGAGAGAGAGCAGCACATGCAAAGGGGTTGTAACTGTTGAATGTGCATGTTAGGTTATCACCAACTCAGACAGGTGTGATCCCTGCTATGCACGATCCCCGTGTTTAATGTGGTGATTGCACAGATTGATCCCGAAATTTATGAAGGAATCTCCAGACAAGTTCTTCGATCATTTTGAAACAGTCACATCTACGATGCAGTGGCCAGAAGATAAATGGTCTCTGTTATTGCAATGTGTCCTTATTGGAAAAGGATGCAGTGTGTATCTTGCCGTTTCTCAGGACCAAAGGGAGGAGTATCAATAGGTTAAGAGGAGTGTGTTGCAAGTGTATCAGATGATCCTTGAATAGTATAATGAAATATTCCAAGATTTACAGAAGGACGAAAAAATTACTTTCCTGGATTACTCTTATAAGGTACGACAATGTTTTTAGAGATGGGTAGAGGCTGTCAAGGGGAGAGAGAAGGTTTATTTAGAAGAACTGATAATGCTGGAACATTATATATCAGGAATTCCTGAACATATTCGAACGTACTTAAGAGGGAGATGAAGAAACTTGATAGAGACGCTTCGCTGAGTGAAGATTAAAATATTATCAGTCGTAAACTGTCCTCGAGGATGAAATTTCGAACATCGTTTCAACCAATTGTCAAATATTTGCCAAACCACGGAAGCCAGTTCAGTAATAAGTAATGGAACAAGTTTAATAGTTACAGCGGAAGTACCACCAGTATTGATCAAAAGCAGAATGCGACAGTATCACCAAAAGCAGTCACCCAAGTGGTTAAAGGTAATTACACTCCAGAGAATAAAAAGACAAAGAATCAAATGGGAAAGGTCGAAGAGGAAAATAAACCAGCTAGCGTTTACATGATGAACAGAACAACCCCAAACAGCGTGGATCCCTTTAAACTGTACATTTATGAAGGTATGTTAGCCACTCTGGATGGGAGCGAGCAGATCCTTGTCAAGATATAGCGCGACATAGGTTGTAACCATAGTGTGGTGACACAAGGTGTACACCCGTTGGTGGAACAGTCACTCACAAGAGATTCTTTTATTTTGAAAGGAATAGGGGGTGAGGAGGTTACTTCTATTTTCTGTTTGAAACTGTCAGGCGAGTTAGTGATAGGTCATTTTGATTTTGCAGTTAAGGATTCATTGGCTGTCAAAGGAGTGGAAGTCCTTCTGGGAAATGAGGTTAGTGGAGCACCGTTTGTGCCTTATCCCATTGTAACAGAGAAACCACTGTTGTATACCCCTACAACTGAACTCGACAAGGACTACCCGTATCTGTTTCCTATTTGTGTGACGACTTGGAGTATGATGAAAAAAATGAATGCAGAAGAAGACTGAGAAATTGAAGGAATGATGAAATCGGAGGATTTATTTACAGGAGAAGAGGTTTCCCATGACACTACGCAAGAGGAGAGTTCGAGAAAGAGCCCAATAGAAGAGAAACGACAGACGAATGAAAAGGAATACAAGGAAGCAATCGGTTAGGAAGAAATAGAAAACTCTCCATTCGAAATGGATCAAATGAGTCGGTAAAGGCTGATAGGACTGCAGCGGAATGGTGTGACATTAACGGAATTATTGTACTGTGTGGAACATGAGAAGGAGGTGCAGCAGTTTCCCACCTCCTATTACCGTAAGGATGGATTGATTATGAGGAAGCATAGACCCTGCCGTTATCCCTGGGAATGCCAAATGGGGGGATATACCGTCAGCTACAAATTCCAATATCGCTGAGAAGACAGGTAATCGCTATAGGGCATGAGACGGGACACATGGGAATAAAAAAGACAACAGAGAAGATAATGAAACACTTCTTTAGGCCTGGCATTCATAAGGATGTGAAACAGTTTTGCCGTGCATGTCCCGTTTGTCAGATGGCTGGAAAGCTTAATGAGTACATCAAGAAAGCTCCCTGTCACACCATTGAAGTACAAGGAGAACCCTTCAGCAAGGTAATGATGGACATTGTGGGACCGTTACCGAGAACAAAAAAAGGCCACGGATATATGTTGACTTTGATATATCCAGTGACAAAATACCAAGAAGCCATACCCGTCAGGAACATCAGAGCCAAAATAATCAACCGAGTTTGGCATTCCGGAAAATTTTCAGAGCGACCGAGGAACAAATTTCACGTCAAATTCTTTCTGGACATAGTGAAACTGTTGGATGAGAAAAGCAACTGTCTACTGCTTATCACCCGGAGACCCAAGGTGCTTTAGACAGATTTCATCAAACCCTAAAAAGTATGTAAACCAAGTACTGCAATCAAAGAGGAAATGAATGGGAAATCGGACTATCTTTAATGTTATTTAAGGTACGCAATGCTTATCAAGAAAGTTTTGGATTTAGCCTGAATGAAATAGTGTTTGGACAAGAAGTAAGAGGCCCGATTAAATTGTTGACAGTAAAATGGAAAGAACGAGAGGAAACTGATGAAGAATATTTCAAAAATTTGAAGAAAATGATAGGCGAAATAAGGAAATTTTCCTCAGAAAACCGGAAAACGTGCCAAGGAAAAATGAAGGAAATGTTTGTTATGAAAATTTAGGTCAGACAGTTTACGGTAAGACAGGTCATGAGTTTCTTACAGATAAGGGGATTAACTCTCACCAACAATATCAAAGGACCATGCCAGATTTTTTAGATGATCTGTGATCGGACTTAGGAAAAGCCAAAGGAAGCTTAAAAGGTTGTATGGCGCAAACCATTCCATCCAAGGAAGACAACGAGGGATAAGAGGTAGGAGCTGTAAGCAAGGTGAATAACTTGTCCATCATTAGGATCTTAGAGGAGAATTTAATTCATTTGAACAAGGACCAGCAAGAGGAATTAACTATATTGATTAAAAGTTTCACTGAAGCTATCGTGGACATCCCAAAACGAGACAACTTGACGAGGCATGAGATACACCTTAAGACCACAGAAAGACACTTCAAAAATTGCTCTCATCGACTGTCACCGTATCACCAAGAAGTCATTAGAAAAGAAGTGGACTATTTGCTACAAAACTGATTAGGTGAACAAAGCTATAGCCCTTACACTTGCTCATGAAAAAAAAATGACGGATCTTTCAGGATGTATACAAACTATCGAAAGTTGAATTTGATTAATTTGGGTGACAATTATCCAATGCCACTAATAGACCAACTACTCGACAACATTGGACATGCAAGGTTCGTCTCTAAGATCGATTTGTTCAAAAGCTATTATCAATTTCTTTTGGACGACAGCGCAAAATTTTCATCAGCTTTTATTACCCCATTGGAAATGTATCAATACACAGTCATGCCATTTGGTCTAATGAACGCATCCGCTATCTTTCAATGAGTGATGGATAACCTGCCAGTATCAACTGAAGAGTAAGCATATATCTCGACGATATTGTAATATATTCATTGATCTGGGAAGAACCTCAAATCCTGGAGGTGTTTCAAAATCTGCGAGAAGCACTTTTGACGATTAACCTGGAGAAGAGCGAATTTGCAAAGGCAACAGTTCGGTACCTATGATTTGAAGTCTGAATTGGGAAAATTGCCACAATAGCCACTAAGGTCGAAGAAATAAGGGGAACTTAACACCCCACAACGAGGAAGCAATTACAACAATTTAGAGGGATGGCAGGATTCTGCATATGTTTTTGCCCGAATTTTTCAGCTGAAGTCACTCCCTAGACAGATTTGACTAGACGCAAGAAAAAGTTTGTATGGACCACGGAGTGCAAGGAAACCTTCAACGGGA
This sequence comes from Palaemon carinicauda, assembly GCF_036898095.1. Taxonomy (NCBI): domain Eukaryota; kingdom Metazoa; phylum Arthropoda; class Malacostraca; order Decapoda; family Palaemonidae; genus Palaemon; species Palaemon carinicauda. The sequence continues at coordinate 43,625,352 of NC_090750.1, read as the reverse complement.
TAAAGGCCATATTAACGTCGAAACTGACACTGTAAGCACCGGATTTAAAAAAAAAAAATCCTTATCCAAGTGGATGCGTTGGACAATGGGATTGGAGATTTCCTATTGCAAGAAAGCAAGGAAGGAATTCTTTCCCCTGTATGTTTTATGTCGTCAAAGCTCAAGCAGCATCAACGAGCCTACTCGACAGTTGAAAAGGAACTGTTAGCGCTAATAACAGTGATAAGGAAGTTTGAAGTTTATGGAATTGACCACAAAATGGAGAAATTACGTTTTATTCAGATCACAATCCTTTAACTTTTGTTAATAAAATTAAAAGTAAAAATCAAAGATTAACTAGGTGATCATTATGTTTGCAATAAAATTGTAGTAATGTGCAGTATATATTATGTAAAGATAACGTGGTTGTAGATTATCTTTTTTTTCTGGCTTAACAGGTGGATTCAAGCACGGAAAAAATAATCCTTTTGGGAGAGTTATCTCACAAAGCTGGTATTCATGAGTATATTTTTTTCACGTATTTTATTTGTGTATTTAATACATGTATAGCCAGCACGTAAGGTGAGTTCAAGTCATGTAGGATTGGGTAATATATGTAAATTACATAAGACTATCATCATTTATCTAACTGTATTTTCATTCAGTTCGATATATGTAAATTTACGACATTTTAAATGATAGAATTTTCATTTCAAGTAGATTTGTTACAAAGTCTTATGTAATCTTGTTCTTTTTTTGCACTAGAGGAGGTGGACAGAGTTAGCCGAGAGAGTTGCCTAAAAAACAACAATAGTACCCCTTCTTCAAATTGCTAAGTTGGCAACCTTACGCCACTAGAGCCATGCCCCCAGAATACGAGAATGATTTACTAGAAATCTCTAGAGTGAATTAAGTTTATAATATAGAAGGACCTAGCAATTCATAGGAGACAGATATATATATATATATATATATATATATATATATATATATATATATATATATATATATATATATATATATAATATATATATATATATATATATATATATATATGTATATATATATATATATATATATATATATATAAATATATATATATATATATATATATATATATATATATATATATATATATATATATACAAATTTCTACCTCATACTTGGGATCAAACGCTAGCCCCTTCTAATGAAAGGCCAGGTCGAAACCAACCATGCCACAAGAGGCCATAAAAGAAATCGGAACCTAATGCTACCCAGCAGTTCGAGGATTTACCTGGCGAGTCATCAGTCTCTTACCAGCGAGTTTTACCCGATTTCCCGGCCCACCACGTGACACAATTGGTAGTAATTCATTCAAATTACCCCTAATGAGTCAATATGGATAAATATCAACACAACATCGTGTTCAAATAGAAATAAATTTCTACCTTATACTTGGGATCGAACGCTAGCCCCTTCTAATGAAAGGCCAGGTCGAAACCAACCATGCCACGAGAGGCCATAAAAGAAATCGGAACCTAACGCTACCCAGCAGTTCGAGGATTTACCTGGCGAGACATCAGTCTCTTACCAGCGAGTTTTACCCGATTTCCCGGCCTACCACGTGAGACAATTGATAGTAATTCATTCAAATTACCCCTAATGAGTCAATATGGATAAATATCAACACAACATCGTGTTAAAATAGAAATAAATTTCTACCTCATACTTGGGATCGAACACTAGCCCCTTCTAATGAAAGGACAGGTCGAAACCAACCATGCCACGAGAGGCCATAAACTCGCTGGTAAGAGACTGA